>NC_137118.1:40082939-40375439 GCF_949357685.1 Gobio gobio | reverse complement strand
AGATGGTGCTGCGGCACTTTAAGCTTCTGACACTCGCTTGTCACACAGAAGAAGAGGAGAGACAGTATTTACGTGCTTGCCAAAACCATAGACATATTATGTATATGGACAAAACCATTCACACACTTTTTGCTAACTGGCAAGCAGCATTAGCAGTTCATCTTCTTCTTTGTCTACTTACTACTTCTTCGTCGTATCAATGTGTGCTCGGCAAGACCGTTTTGTGCTTGAGCGCCACCAAGTCGTGTTTTACTGTCACTTCAGCAGCTCCAGGCACGTGAACAAAAGCGCCGATCTCATTGGTCGGACAGTTTTTTACGCGCCGCGTCAAAATAAAAAAACGAACCCGAGGCGTTTTTTTAAAAATGACGCTTTTACGCCTGGCGTTTTGCGCGTCGGTGTGACCACTCACATTGGCGCCCATTGTTTAGTCCCGAGGCGTTAAACGTCGGCGATAAACGCGTGCGAAAATCGTCCCGGTGTGAACAGGCCTTTAGACTTTTCAAATCCTGTCCCCATTTTTTTTGTGTGTTCATATACCAAGTACCAATAAAGTCACCAAGTTTCGGACCGTTCCGATGAAGCTACGATTTTTAACATTAAAAAAAAAAAAGAATTCGGGTCAGAAATGACCGAAGACCCCCAGAGAGTTAAAACTTAGTAATATTATACACACTGACTTTTAACTTTTACCAAAGTAATTTTCTAGCAAAATATCTATACTTTTACTCAAGTATGGCTTTTGAGTACTTTATACATCACTGACTGTATCCCACAATGCAATGTGCTCTTCCATTTCCAGCATGACAAATTAACTGCATACAAAATCAACATTTTTAAAACCTACAGCATTTTTAAGTCATTCATTTAAGATATGTCAAAAGTCAAAACATTCTTAAAACATAAAATATTTTTAAGATGATAACGGGACTTCACTTGCTGAAGTTAACATGGAACATTAAACTTTTGCAAAATGTGCAGTTTTGCATTCTGAATAATATGGAGTACTGCGTACTGCTTCTGTTACCACACAGCAAAGCCGTCCCCCCCAATAATGATTTTTTTCTCCATTACGCACCACTCTGTTTGTTGTTTGCTGACAGATCATTTTAAAAGTAACATTTTTTACGCTGGTCTGCCTGACCGTCTAACAGTGCTCGTCAATGTACAAAAGATGGCCAATCAGATCAAAGGGGCTTAATGTTCACTGAAGACGAGTGTGAATTTCAACGCGACGCTTTTAGTTTTTGCAGTGAAAGAATGCATGCATGATAAGATAAGTAGCTAAACACTTAATATTTGACAACTGTTTTATGATGGATATGTTTAACACCCCACGGTAACATACAGAGATGCAAACTACTCAACCTTTTTAAGGTTGCAATTTCGCCATTTTGAATTGAAAATATGCTATCATTTAAATGATGATGTCATTTATAACTGAATGTAACGAGACGTTTTACATTTTTGACAGATTAGACATACAAACAAGAGTGAATGTGTGCATATTTTGAAATAAAATATAATCTTCACAATCTAATCTTTATAACTTCACAAATATTAGACCAGGAACTTATTTTACCATTCTTATTTCTCTATTCCCTTAAATCCCTTTTTAATCCTTTAATGAATTAATTTCTTTAAATAAAAAGACCCACCCCACCCACGTGGTTACGGCCTTGCCACACAGGATGATAGAAATGCTAAAGCAAGAACTTTTCCATTAGCATTAGCATCATCTCATGGTTTATGATAAACTAACAGTTGCACTTGGGTGGTACATTTTACACTGTGTTTTAAAGTCTGTGTGCACCATGGGTTCTCACTAATTTCTCACTAACAAAACAAGAATGACTCATATTCTCTGCAATCCTGGTCACCTGGAACACAGACGTGCATCTAATAAACAGACATTGTTAGGATCAAAATAATGAATCCCATCTTACCATAGGGTGCCCATCAGTCCAGCGGAAATCATTGTCAAACATTTTATCATTCAGCCCGATCCACTGATAGTCATGGCCCAAACCTACAAGACAATTACAGATTTCAATCTATATCTCTGCCAAGCCCATACAAACTATCATATAACTTTAGAAGAATTAAGATTGAGTGCACAAGTTTTATAGATGTCTATTTCATTCTGCAGCTATTGGTGGGAAAAAATGGACAGTTCCTGCTTCAAACTGCTGAGTCAGGCCGGTCGGGAAACTCAAACAAACAGAGCAATGTTTTGATAGCACCACATGCTTATACTTTTTGGGATAATCAATCCAGTATAGTTGTCTCTACATATTAAACCGGGAAATGAGAATATATATATTTTTAAATTCAACCAAATGTGTAATTTTAGAGAATCTATATAGAAGCCCAGAGAAATGGAAAAAATCTATAAATCTTTTTGTGTGAGGACCTTTGCGAACGTCTTTGACATCTTTAATAGACTACCTGGCTGAAGTGAAAATAGCAGGAAATCAGTTAAACCAAACCACACATCAAATGACAAACAAATGTAGAACAAATTGTTTCTGTGCCCCGAGCAGCCAAGATGAAGTTTGTTTAGTTTAAGGTCAACAGCGTGGTCGAGTGCTTTTAATATGACATATGCTTTGTTTAATCATTGCTAGAATTCATTTGGTCCTGAGTGTCTGTTTTGTGGGGGTTTTTGGTCCCATTGAAAACTTACAGAAGTAAAACTAGATTTTTAAAACTAGACCACAATATTAGGCTGCTGCGGGTGTTTGCCAAAACCATCGCTATACAGTTGCTAAAATGTTCTTGTGGTTTTTACAGGATTGCTATAGAGTGATGCAGATGATGTACTTTTGTTGGCCAAACCAGGAAATTAATTTTTTTGGTTAAATGCCTGAAGCTTTTTATTCATAAGCCCTATTTGAACGGGACTAGTTTTCTAAACGAAGTTTGAGTTACAATTCTTATCACTTGACGTCTGGGATTTCATGTAGGCCTACCGATTTGGATGGGACTAACATATCTGTGATTCTTACAGCGGTGGGAGTAAAGTCCCTCTGTGGTCAATAATTGTGTCCCTTAAAACTAATTTTTGATCACCAAAATTACATCTAAACGTTTTCTTCTGTGAAAAAAATCTTCATGCCTTAAAATAGCTTGAATGTGACGCTACACCCTTGCTTCATTTAGTATACACGGAGCCATGAATATGCAAATTAGACCCTCCTAAACTTCTGAGTTACTGAGGTGAACGCTGCACAATAGTATCGCTCTTTACAACGTAGGACACATAATGGTAATTGATATGATTAGCCTTTTGCTTGAATACATTATCAAACAACTAATAAATGTCACACAAACCATGTCCCCGTCAGACAGCTGCCTTCTAACAATCAGTATCTTTGCTTTGAACAACTCAGAACGTCCTATAGTTCATCATAACATCGTGATTTACATCATAATCTTATCCATAATTCACCCGCTATATTGCTATAAGTACACGATTTTTTACATCAACAAAAAAACCTGGCTTCTTTTGAGACTCACCTGCTTCATAGCAGTTAATGATATGCTAAAGCCCGCCCACACATTGACGTGATTGGTTACGAGGTAGTTTGAGACTTCAGAAACACCAGCGATTTCAAACCACGTTTTTGATAGGGCTGGGTATTGACACAAATTTCACAATTTCGATTCGATTTCGATTCACATGCTTTCGATTCGATTCGATGCTTTTCGATTCAATTCAATATTGATTATTTTGGATATGTATCAGGTATAATACATGGAACATTTTCTCAAGGAAAACTAATTTCTGAACTAATGTTGTAAACTATGGGAGTCAGTTGATTCTGCATTAGCCTACTAATATTGAAGGTAAAAATTAACTGATTTGTATACGAACACATAAATGACACTTAAATGACACTAAACACTAATTATGTTTTTTTATATACCGGTATATAATAATAAAGTTATAATATTAACTTTACAATTACATAATCCTAATTCTATTCCAATTAGTTTTTTTGAAATATAAACATTTAAAGGGTGGCTGTCATAAAAACTTGCCAGATTTATTAAATATTGAAGAACACTGACAATGGATATCCTTTGTAATGTGGTGCATATAATTAGCAAAATGCTCCTCTCTAGAGTTCATTTTTCTAGCTGACTAACGAGTTTATGGACACTGGATATGGTTTTTTTGAGGTAATGACGTTACGTGACAGTTACTTGTAAGCCGTTTTACTTCCATCTTTCTGCGGTTGAAACACTGATTGAGCGATTCTATGTGAAATGATACAGATTTCGGTAAGTTGTCCTGTATCTTTTAACACACTTTCAGAAGCTCATTCGTGTTTATTTCGCGCTGTTACTGGTATTAAAGTGGAAGAGAAGATCCGTTCATGTTTGCTCCGCGCTGCTTCTCTTGAGCTGAGCTGCGGCAGAGCGATCTCACGCCACAGCCCCAAAAACGGTAGGCTATTTATGTTTTTGAATTGCGTTTAAAAAAAAATAGACTCATCGATTCGTAGGATTTAAGAATCAATATTTTTTTGTAAAAGTGAGAATCGATTAAAATCGAGAAATCGATATTTTTTACCCAGCCCTAGTTTTTGAGACTGTCTTTGCTTCACTGCAGTTTTAAGGAGAAAATACTCAGCAATGGTGTTCACTTATGAATTTGCACATGGTTTGTCTGAAAGCATAGGGTGAATTCAGGGTGATTGGGACACTTTTGTCCCAATCACCCTGAATTCACTTAAAAACACCACATAGACATATAAACAACATTAAAAACTTGATTTTAACCATATGGGGTCTTTAATTTATTATTTGTTCATATAATTTTCATTTATTAATAAAAACCCTATTTAAGTAAACTTCATGAGTTTATAGCAGCGGTTGTTTATAATAACGGAGTGTATATTTACACTAGCTCCTCCCAAAAATGCCTGTTTGGGTCACTTAAGATTAAAAAAGATGTGTGTGTATCAACATCTTCTGTGGTGTAGTCGGTAGAGTGTAAGGCTCATGGAACTAGGTTTTGATGCGATCGATCTGGGTTCAAATCCGCCTTTTGCAGAGCTTGAGCTTCTCCCTTTCCCATCACATATCACATAGGAAAGGCATTTGCTTTCAATAAAAATGAAGAAAATGTTGTGGAAATGAAGTGCCTAACGAAATGTTTGGTTGTGTGAGAAAAACACTGACTTGGCAGATTCGCAAAGTATGTCTGTGAAGCATGAATTTCTCTAACGTCCACCTGGAAATCTAGTCCCGGCAAAAATATGGCTATAAAATACATCAATAATTCCCCCTTTGGATTTTTTAAAAGCTTTTTCTTGTCAAGTCATGTGACCACCGGTGTAGTCTGTTTATAGCGTAAGTTTAGCTTTAGCTTTTGATTTCTGCCGATTGTATTTAGGGTTCAAAAAAGTTGTTTATTTGTGAAGATAATCATGATGAATTTTGAGCTTATTTTCTGCAATAATCCAAAAGCCAATAGAAAATCCTATTGGGTTTTTGTCGAGGGAACTTGGGTGATGCTAACTTCTGGATTGGCCTACAAAAATACATCATCATCACTGTAGCTCTCTATATAGAATACTAAAAGTTAGGAAGTAAAAGAGTAAAGGCTTTGTTTAAGCCCTAACTATCAAGGCAATATTGATGTCTGCTTCGGCAAATAACATTTGTAAATTCAATAGGATTCACAGTTCATGAAAAATAACTTACGATTTACAAAGAGCTGCTCCTCGTGGGACAGGACGCTGGTGAGGTGACCGCCCTGCATACGACACTCTCGTTCGGCTGCTTCCCATGTCCGTCGGTGTGTGAAGTACTTATAGCAGTGGCTCTGAAACTTGTGCCAGCCGAAGTCACAAACTTCTGTATCTGAAAGTTTGAATGACAAACACTGAATCATGAGAAACAGGGGAAAAGAAACCTAAAAATGAGCAAAACATGCAATAAACTTTGGATAATATAATCCACATCAATGCACCCCTATTCAAATTGCAGATGCTTTTGTAATTCATTACGCAGCTACAGCAAGCATCATAGTGCCCATAGTTTATCAAAGAAAAGACATCTCATGATTTTCTTTTATCAAAGAAAAGTCATCTCATGATAGCCGTGTTCTTTAGCATTAGCCATGAACAAGCCTGCCATTCAGATCATGTATGGTTATGGCGCAGAATGGACACACAGAACTGCATCTGTTTTGAGTTCTGCCATCAACTGGGTTAACCTAGTGCAAAGCACTTTTTATTCTATGCCATACAATGAAGATCATCAACATTTTACTTGGACTGAAACCCCCTAATGACCGCAGCGCTCAGTGTGAAAGCTAAATGCAAACAATGACATCTAATGAGGCTGGAAAGAAAACATTAGTAAATGAGGCCAAGTAAATCATCTCAGACGCACGGCCCATAGTGCTGTTTTCTTTAACTGATTACACACCATTACAAGCTCGCTTCGTCTTTTGCCATGAATGTCCAGTAGATTAGCAAAACTGCTGTCTTAGCATAGTGCATGTACTGTATATTAGAAAATCTATTATAATTGCTACAATAATATACAAATCTACAATTTATTTGAGAATGTATATTGTCCCTCTAGTTTCAGTTGTCTTAACCCTTATGCGCAATTCATTTGGGATGTCCAGAGACCCCAGACAATAAAAAGTGATTTTGTAACATAATAATGTTTTTTTTAAATGGGGCGGGTTCATGAGTGTTCCACATTGTGGATGTGTAACAGGGTTGCCACTTCACATCTATGTATTTGTTTTCTGTGTTGTGGCTGATTTAGTGTTTTTTATTTGACAAATATAAAAAGTATAACTTTTTTTTTCCAATTTTTTTATAAATGTAAAAAATATCTTAAATCCCCCCAACACTGCACAAATGTAGCGTAAAAAACATTAATAAAGAGAGTGATATTACATTTGTTTTAAAAAAAACAAATTTACAAAATGTTAGTGTGGCTTTTTTTCCCTTTTTTTTCCGCAAGAACCAATGAGGTTCATTCTCGTGTTACGCAGCACGTTTGAGCTTCCTCGAGAACCAATGAGGTTCATTCTTGTGTTACGCATCACGTTTGAGCTTCCTCAAGAACCAATGAGGTTCATTCTCGTGTTATGCGGCACGTTTGAGCTTCCTCAAGAACCAATGAGGTTCATTCCCTTGTTACGCATCACGTTTGAGCTTCCGCAAGAACCAATGAGGTTCATTCCCTTGTTACGCATCACGTTTGAGCTTCCTCAAGAACCAATGAGGTTCATTCCCTTGTTACGCATCACGTTTGAGCTTCCGCAAGAACCAATGAGGTTCATTCCCTTGTTACGCATCACGCTTGAGCTTCCGCAAGAACCAATGAGGTTTATTCTCGTGTTACGCAGCACGCTTGAGCTTCCGCAAGAACCAATGAGGTTTATTCTCGTGTTACGCAGCACGCTTGAGCTTCCTCAAGAACCAATGAGGTTCATTCTCGTGTTACGCAGCACGCTTGAGCTTCCTCAAGAATCAATGAGGTTCATTCTCGTGTTACGCAGCACGTTTGAGCTAAGAGATTTGTTCTGCCGTGTCAAGCAGGTTAGGTTGAGCTTCTGTTTATGTTCGCTGATCAATGTTTATATGTGAATATAAGACTAAAGTAAATCTGTTCATCAAGTAAATTGAGCGAGTCTCTTCAGAAAATTTTGACTAAACCGCTCAATTCATATGGATTAGTTTTACGATCTCTATCTGAACTTTTTGATGCGTCAAAGTGGTAGTTGTATGTCAATGGAGGGACAGAAATCTCTCCGATTTCATCAAAAAGATCTTCGTTTGAGTTCTGAAGATGAACGAAAGTCTTGCGGGTGTGGAAAGACATGAGGGTGAGTAATTATTGACAGAATTTTCACTTTTGGGTGAACTAACTTTTAAAAAAAACTAATTATGAGTCACAACAAAATAATTTAGCCGAATTGATCAAATGTGATGTTTCATCATGCATAGCACAATTTAGTGAAATAAAAAAGTAATCAAATCATTGTCAGCAAATATTAACAAAATATCCACAATTTTGGTGGATTTTAAATTGTCTACTTATTTCGGGAGATCTAGAGCTAATACAGACAGATACTGCCAGTCAAGTAACTACTGGCTTTTGCTTGCAACTTTGGCTCTTTGTCAGAAAAGAATGGAGTGACACGGTCACGATTTCCCCCCCCCAAAATTCTGTCTCATGCTAGTTAAAGTTTTGGCTAAAATATTGCATTTATCACAATATCACAAAGTTTAATGCAGCATCTACGAATTAATTGTTTTCAACTGTCAACAAAGGTCCAAATTCAGCTTCACTGATTAACCAGAACTGTATTAAATGTGTCTTTTTTTGTTGTTGCATTGCATGGAACACAAGAGTTCGGCTTTTTACGATCTCCCCTGATCTTTGGCTAAAAAGCCTGAGAAAACAGATGTCCTCAGAGGTGATGTGTATGCATGGAGAAGATTAGCTCTGCTGACTAATGGCAGCAATATTTTGTATGAAGCTGGAACCAATCCATTGGGGGACCAACGCCCAACACGACCGCCAAGCCTGTGCAAGTGAGCGTAAATGTCAAGTCCTGAGAAGGTTAATAGCTCTCTTTAAAGTTAAGACATGCTCTCATTCATAAGTCAACTGATTATTTTCATAATGTAAAGCTAAAGGGAAAGCCCTACACAAGACTTAGGCAGGTGTTTGGGGTTTCTATACTGTGGCTTGTCCCCAGCATGACTCAAAGTGGTCTCCATGAGCCTCTTGGACAAACAGCAATTTATTAATTGATTCCAGCTGATTTTGCAGTACAGACCCATATGCCAATAGCAATCGCCTTCCCAGAATCCTAAGGAGTCTCACCTTTAAGTGAGGGAACAGCAAAAAAGGGCCAAGAAACCCTTGTCCCAACCCTGCTTCATGTCATCAGCGGAGAAGGGCTTGACTTAATCATCCTCAAACATTAAACACTGTCCACAGCTATGTGAAAAAGAGATTCAATATTTTTATTTTATTTCTATGAGTTGTTTGTCATAGTGAAAACCACAACAGACAGTCCAAAGGGATGTTCTCATATTTGAAGTGCTTCACTGAACATTTTGATGGGTAATGAGAACTAACTGTGAAACAAGGCTCCCAATGCATGCCAACGAGACACTCTCTGTATGTAAATGTGATTTGTACCACTACTTAATACATTTTATCTTCCTTTCAAGCATATCAAAACCCCTAATCAGAACAACGCCAAGCCAATGGCCTGGCTAAATTATCAGCATGACAGCAGACTACAGATAAACTTCCCCTTTCAAGCCTCATGTGATGGTTTAAAGACAACATGAAGACCTGGTTTCACATACAGTGAGGTTCTATTATACTAACAATAGTTAAACCAATAACACAAAAGATGCTTTTAAAGCATCTTGGCTATAGTTCATTTCTACATACAATATAAAGTTATTCACACTTCACCGACAGACGCCGATGAACGTGGACAATCACCAGATTACAGTATGTCACTTCTTAGACTTTCCATGACTCAACAAACACGATTCAACAATCTGTGAAGACAAGCACTGACCAATGCCAACAGAAGCCGACAGGGGTAACACACTGATCTGACAAAACCAGACAAACTTGCGTCAGCGTTTGGCGGTGCCGTGTGAAATGGCCTTAAAGGGTTAGTTCACCCAAAAATGAAATTTCTTCCATTAATGACTCACCCCAATGTTGTTCCAAACCTGTAAGACCTCCGTTGATTCTCGGAACACAGTTTAAGATATTTTAGATTTAGTCTGAGGGCTTTCAGTCCTGTGAATGCAAGTCTGTGCACACTTTGCTGTCCACGTCCAGAAAGGTAATGAAAACATCATCAAAGTAGTCCATATGTGACATCATTTGGTTAGTTAGACTCTTTTGAAGCGTCGACAATACGTTTTGGTCCAAAAATAACAAAAACTTAGACTTTATGAAGCATTGTCTTCTCTTTTGTTATCTAGATATCCGCGTTCACGAGGCTCCAGTGACGCTGCAGACGTAAGACGCTGTGACATGTTAGAGCTTCGTTTGTAGTCTGAGGGAGACGCACGCTGTACTGAGTCTCCCTCAGACTACAAACGAAGCTCTGTCGCACCAGATAACACGTCACAGCGTCTTACGTCTGCAGCGTCACTGGAGAAGAAGACAATGCTTCATAAAGTCTTAGTTTTTGTTATTTTTGGACCAAAATGTATTGTCGACGCTTCAAAAGAGTCTAACTTACACACATATGTCACATATGGACTACTTTGATGATGTTTTCATTACCTTTCTGGACGTGGACAGCAAAGTGTGCACAGACTTACATTCACAGGACTGAAAGCCCTCTGACTAAATCTAAAATATCTTAAACTGTGTTCCGAGGATCAACGGAGGTCTTACGGGTTTGGAACAACATTGGGGTGAGTCATTAATAGAAGAAATGTCATTTTTGGGTGAACTAACCCTTTAAGATATTCCGGTCTTTATGGCTTCAGTGTAGATGCTAATAGTATCATAGCCATGCCAATCTCAAACCAATTTAATCTCTGTGGATCAGGGACATCGTTAGGCCTATTTTAGGGGGGCTGAAGCTACCCCAAAATGTTCCTAAGCCCCCCTAAATGATAATAAGAACAACAATAACAATTTGATTTATAAATAACCGTATAAGAGTCGTTGTGCTATCAAGATGATGCACCGCGTCTCGTTGCATTGGTGTGAACTGTGGCAGCTTTCAGAGTGTTGCAGACCGGAGCGCTACTGCCTGGAGGATTCATCTCGTCTCGTCGTTACCAAGGTTAATGAAAATGAACGAAAACTAGGTGGGTTGTCGTTAACTGAAATAAAAATAAAAACGAGGCATTACAAAAAAACGATAACTAACCAAATCTGTAATGTGTGTTTGGCAAAACTAACTAAAATAAAATTATAGATTAAATGTCCTTAGTTTTCGTCTTTATAACGTTCAGATGCATTTCCTTTCCCTGCGTCTCTACCATAGACTGTAAAAAAATATGGACGTAGTGTCCGTGACGTCACCCATAGGATTCTGATGAGCCGTTCTGAAGCGCAAAGTAGGGACGAGATGGCCGTTGCAATCTTGGCAGCGCGTCATCGCGCGTCACTCCCGGATAACAGAAAATGGGCAAAAAGGCGGGACGTGGGCGGAGCTTAAGTGACGCGATGACTAACAGACAGCAGATAAACGGCTATCCACCTGTCACTCGAAATGGCCACGCCCTTAATTATGCAGAATTTTAAGGCTTTATATAATGTAAACGAATGAGTTATAAAAAAATTCACCCCCCTCACAGTTGTCATGAAGGGCAAAGTGAGCCGTTTAGACCAAAAGCACAATTTGTACCAGGCTGTAAACATGTGTTAATCTGCTGTAAAGTTGGGCATTTTAACATGGGGCTCAATGAGATTATGCTCCCTTCTGGATCCTGTCCCTAGCGGCCAGTCGATGAATTGCAATTTGAGGCACTTCCGTATTGGCTTCAAGAGAAACTGCGGGAGGTTGCCACTTGGTCTCTACGCTCACTCTCACATACACGCGCGCCATACACGCGCACACACACACACCGCCGTCTTCATGAGAACGAGTGTTCGACGTTGAAAGCAAGTTCGCGAAAGGTTGGTATCTCGTGAACACCTTTACACAATCACACATTAAAACGTGGTTAAAAAATATTTTTAATGCAGAATATAATTTTGTCAGTGTGTTAATGTCGACCTCAGAAGCGATGGCTACTTTAGAAAGTTAACTAGTCACAAGTTTGAGGTAAAATGCACTTGGGTTGTCGATGTCAAAACACAATAGAAGCTGTGATTAAAATATTAAATAATGTTATGTCATTAGGCTATTGTATAGGGTAAATTTAGTATATGGTGTGAAAATTGTACAGCTGAGGTATTTGTAGCCAAGGTTTAGCTCAATTTAGGTTTAGCTGTATATTTGTATTTTAGCTCAAAAATGGGTTGAATACATGCGGTTCTGTGTAATTAAATAGCATTCTGTGGACAACTTATCTTATATAGAGAGGAATAGTATGCTATTACTTTATCATACATTTACATGAGCAGACAGATAGCTTTTAAGTCACTGCTTAGTAACTCATAAGTGTAGCTCTAGATGTGAGTGCAAAGATTTTGCAAACGCAAGTTACAAATACGCTGGGGGCTATGCCCCCCCCCCCCCTGTCTTCCAATCCAAGTGACGTCCCTGCTGTGGATACAAAAAAATCCTGTCCTATACTGTTTTCTTCTGAATATTTTGTTTTACACTGAAATATGCCACATCATGAAGTTCAGTGTGTTGTAAACGTCATTTCATGCTGGCTTTAATTAGTTTCCGAAGCCTTCTAAAAGTTACAACCTAAGTATGGGACCTATCAAGTCATGCTTTTGTGGTGGACAAGCGTGACAAGTGCGAGGCGACCAAAGGAAAATGCCCTCATCATTTACGTAGCCACTCTAATGTGCCTGGGACCATGCCAAGTAAGGCAGTTGGCTCAGGAAAGGCTCAGCAAATTGCTCATTTGTGAGAAGTGTGGTGGGTGTAAAGGGCAAGGCAGTACTGTCGCTGACTGTCTGACCTTTTCTCTGAACCCTACTGTTGGCACAAATCTGCTTTCATCCCTCTGGACACCATACCGCAGACCCTCTGGAGGATCAGCCCTGCCAGATGTGATGAACTGTGTGGTTTGGTTTGCCCATTGCTAACAGTTTGGACTGACCACCATATACAACTTGCTTCAGTGGAATTATTAAACAGACACTATTCACTATTTAGAAAATAGCCCCATAAATCATAACATATTCCATTCTCCAGCTCCTACAAATATAAAACGAGTTATAGAAATATTCCACTTATTGGAAACCTAGCAGGCAATAGATATGCAATCATGATGTTTCAAGAATAAACCATAACATTTATACATTTGTGTGTTAGCAAGAAATTGATGTGATAGAATTGCTTAGCAACTTTTTAAAAACTTTCCACATTTAGTTGCAGAAAAACTAAAAAATATACCTTTAAGAATATAGGGCCAGATTTACTAAACAGGGCAATATAGCGAGAGTGTGCAAAAAAACAAAAAGTGTCTGGTTTAAGAAATGCTTCTTTTGGGCGGTAAATAATGGCGCAAATACCTGGCAGTATTTTTTTAAAGTCAAAAGAGGGTTTGCGCTGACGCAAGCTGTTAGTAAATCTGGCCCTTAATATATTAGCCTAATTCAAACTATTGTACAGCATCATGTTTTCATACCTTGCTCACAGAGGACTCCTGAATAGCTGGGCAGACAGACACAGCTGAAAGAGTTTAACCCATCAATGCACGTAGCTCCATTGCGACAAGGGTTCGACTGGCATTCATCAATGTCTACAAGAATTAGGATATGAAAATGTATTACTTTTCTTACAGAAACTCTAAAAAAGTAGTTTAAAAGTGAATAAAACTGAAAGGCTTCAAACCATTTTCACAATGTTCCCCATCGAATCCAGCCAAGCAGACACAAATGTTTCTTTTTCCATTAGAAAAGCATGTTCCACCATTTTCACACACACTGACGGAGCAAAGTGTGAGACCTGAAATAATAAAGTAACATCTATTAGTGGATGGACAAATCCACAGGACAATGAAGCAATTCAAGTAATCCAATTATTTGTACAACTCAAGATAGGGATTTTGGAAATGACCTAATCACCACTATACAATATAAGATACTTTATGAGTTTAAAAAACATATATTATGTGAAACCGGACCTTGCAAATCCACCACATGGCTCTCAACAGTGTAGCTGGATTCTGTCCAGACCTCTGGTTTTCTTGTGGTGAACTCTTCCCTAGATGGTGGTTGTCCTTCAACAATTGAGGCACCTGCCACATCTTCATAATCAATGGCACCCACTTCAAATGCCACAGTACTTGTGGCTTCGGTGGTGGTGAGAATGTCTTCTGTAGCAGACGTAGTGCTTCTCTCCTTGACCTGACCTGGCTCTTGAGCATCTAAGTCTGTAGCAACACTGGTGGAAGGACGACTGGAAACTGGAGTAGGTGAAGCGAGAGGCTTCTCCGTTGAGGATCCAAAAGTAGAATGTGATATTCCTTGTGTTGTCTCCTCTGAAGTCTCTGATGTCTGCACTGAGGTGGTTGTGCCTTCTGAAGATGATTTCTGGAATAGAACAGTTCCTTGGGAGGAAGCCATTACTGCTCTAAGACCAACAGTGGGCAGAATGGTGGTCTCTGAACTTTGGGTTGGGATGTTTGTTGGAGTTTGGACACTAGTAAAAGTCAATGATGTTGTGTCTTCTGCAGAACCTTCAAATACTTTAGCTGATTCTTCAGGCGCACCAACCCTCATTTCTTCAGTTTGTTGAATGAGAAGGGATGGAACAATAGTTGTAGTAAAAGGTTGATTTGAGAATGCTTCAGTTGGCTGATCACCAGAGCTGATGTCCTCAGAGATGGTGAAGATCGTGTTTACACCTTTTTCAATCTCAGGGACCAACAAAGGACTCTCCGTTGTACTTCTGTTTTGGTCCTTCTCAGAATGTTTAATATAAGGAGTGCTTTCCTCTGAGATTGCCCCTGTTCGAAAAGTTGAGACCACCTGAATCGTAGGCTCTGTACTGGGCAAAGCCAAACTAACGGGTTGCCTTGGCTCATTGGGATGAATACTTGTTAAGGAACTTATAGAGCTATGAGATGAAATAGTGAAAGATGGAGATAAAGTTGGATGTTTTGGTTCTTCTGTTGAATATATATCTTGTCCCGAGCCTTCTTCTTCTTCAGCAGAGGTGGAGCCCTCAAAATCTTCTGTTTCTGGCTTCATTTCCCTGTCTGTATTGCTGGATTCTGTTGTAACAAATGGTCCTTGGGTGGAGCAATCCACCCCAAATGCCCGTGTAGTTTCTGCTATTTCAGTCTCATCAGTAGACACCACATCTGGGTCGTTAGATGCCATCGTTGGCAGTGTGTCATCTGCAGAACCTTCAAATGTTGTCAGTTCCTCTTCATCATCTGTTGGACTCCCCGAACCTTCTTCGAACTTCGTCATGCTAAATGATATGGCTTGTGAGGTCATATCCTGGCTTGGAGATTTAGTTGCAAACGAGGGAAACTCTGTCGTGGTTAAACTTCCCGAGCTCTTTGTTGTGAAATGGGGCTCAATTGGGGTTCTCGTTGTTGAGACAGATTCATTTGTCTCAGGGGTAGAGGTGGTGCCTTCAGCCTCCTCCGTCACTATCTCATAATCAGGGATGATTTTTTCTGTTGGTGGGATAGCAGTGTCAAACTGGTCTCCTCTAGCCTCCTGAGTTTGGTCAGTGTCTGGTTTCAGAGTCAACTCATGCTTTCCGTTAATGAAACTCAGTTCTGGGGTGATGGTAACAGAAGTTGAGGGATATATATTAAGGTCTCCACTGCCCAAAGTTTGCTCACTTTCACCAGTTATGGCTTGAGCGTTGAACCCAAGGAATTTCATAACATCATCAACTGCAAACAAACAAGAAAATACATTACACAAACACTTTCTAAGCCAGTTAGTTTATACTGTACTTGATACTGATTTAGCCAACAGGGCTAACAAGGCTAAAGAGGCTAAAGAACGCAGCCTCTAGCATCAGTCGCTAGAGCGCCTCTTGAGATCAGGGGAGTGAGGTAAACCTCACTAAACCTCACTCCCATCAGGGTCACAGCACCAAATGTAACCAGTTCTACTCAAACCACTCCGAGCAGGATTCGAGGAGACTCCAGCATGGAAGGACGGTGCTCTAACAAGGAGGCTAAAGACGGCAGCCTCTAGTGTCAGTCACTAGAGCGCCTCTTGAGATCAGGGAAGTGAGGTTTACACACACAGCTCTTTACTGGCCTACAACAGTTACACTGGGAATCGAACCATTTTGCCACAACCGCCAGTAAAGCCTGCTTCCATATTCAGTTTCAACTTTATTTTGCCAAGTTACTTTACAAACATCTTAGAAACTGGCACCGCATGTATATTCCACTTAAAGGTTAGAGTCTCACTTGAGGCAAATAAAATGCTCACGTCAATTAGGATTTTGGCGGTCAAGATATGACTTATTATTGTTCCTACATAAGTAATAGCTCTACTTAAATACTGTAGAGTGAATTTTTGCTTATAAATTTCATTCAGAGATATGTCCCTGAGAGACCCTAAAGTCACTATATTGCAAAATCACAAGGCCCTTTTCTTGTTCAAAATTAAACAAAGTAATTCCAGCTACTGGTACATTACGCATTACGCTGTGTGAAATATAGCCAGATATTTTACTACATCCTGAAAGGCCTCAATAGCATACATAACAAAATATACCTTTCCTTTGATGGACATTCTAGCAGCCATTCATGGTAACCTGATCTGTAGACTGGACGAGGTAAGGGAAAGTAATTAGCTTGCCGTGATTACTTTGCTGACTGATGTTTTAAGGGGATTTGCCATTTGACCCAAGAGGCATTTGTCTGTGGCTTTGAGAGCTCCTTTTTCTCATACTCGACACCTCTCTCTTTCTCTGATGTTTTACTAGAGTAGATGCCCCTTTAACAGGCTCAAATGGTATAAATGGGTCGACTGATTAATGTCGACCCAAAGGACCTACAAGACAGGAACACTGGCTGCAGTCCATTTACAGATGTTTATCAACCTCATCACTCTTTCCAGCAACACTGGAAGTCAATTAAGGTCATGGGAAGGCAACTGTTTCACTTTTAACTATTTATGCATGTAGGCAGTACCAATATTTTATACTTGTGGATGAGGTAAAGATTTAGCATAAGCCAACTATGTAAGCAACTGCTTAAAATCAATGGGTCAAGTCCAGATCTGTTGTTTGCGAGACAGCAGTAGGCTTTGCGACAGACGTGCCAAACGTGTCCTCTCTTTAGCCAAGATCTACATTCATTTTGCATCTCAGTGTTTCCTAAACCCAGTCACTCATTTACAACATGCTGTTTTGGACTAGCAACAGTCACAGAAAAACATTGCTGCAACAAAATATGAAAGGACAAGCAAAATTGGTTTATGTGAACAAGAAGTCAATGTATTCAATGGCCATTCCTTGTCTGGTAAAATTAGCTTCAATATGATTTGTTTTGCATTGACGGAATTTTATGAAGAGTCATCTAAAAAGTTCCATCTGACCTACCTGACTGATTGGGGCGGTGAACGTTAACTATAAACATATTGATGCCCTTGGATTCAGTCTGCAGGCTGTCCTCTTTACTTGTCCCGATGGACTCTGCAACGCCCGAACCTTCTTTAGTCGTGTTTGCTGTGGTTTCGTTCTCTTTGTACACAATTTTTGGCTTGTCTGGGTCTCCTTGGACGGTCATATCAAACACAGGCAAAGTAGGAATCACACTCTCAGGAGTATCCGTGTCGCCACTGCTACTACCTTCAGCACCACTGTATTCCTCATGCGGAATATCCATCACAGGATGTCCGCTCCCTGCGGTGGCCTGGGGTGGTAGCTTGATAGAGAAAAGGGAATCTGAATAATGGGGCATTTCAGTTGGGGTGGGAGCTGAGAATAGCTGAGAAGGAATGTTAGTGTCGGCACCAGGGGGTTCCATTTGCACCAAGGA
This sequence comes from Gobio gobio, assembly GCF_949357685.1. Taxonomy (NCBI): domain Eukaryota; kingdom Metazoa; phylum Chordata; class Actinopteri; order Cypriniformes; family Gobionidae; genus Gobio; species Gobio gobio. The sequence goes on along the minus strand of NC_137118.1, from coordinate 40,357,806 downwards.
GCTGTCCTTGTCTTCATAGTCATTAAATGTGGTTGGGGTTGCCATATCTGAAATTGTCTTGGCTTCAGTTGGTACAACAACTGTTGTTTTATCAGAAGGATATGATTCAGGAGTGGCTCTTTCGCGTGGGGCCATGCTTGTAGAAAACATGGATGTTGGTTCTTCTGTGGTGCTGTGGGCTGGTGTAGAAATAATTGCTTCTATGGTAGAGACTTGAAGGCTGTCCGAGAGAATTGGAGATGTTGTGGGTCCAGCTGTGGGAACAGTTGTTGGATCCCAACCTGAGAACAGACAGAAGAGGAAAGATGTAATTTTGACCAATCATTTTGAAAATACCTCTAAAAGTGAAGTGTGCAGTGGGACCAAATTGCATTACAAAAAAATAATGACTTTTTTCAAAACCAATTTTCCAAACACTTGCCCATCTTCCATTGTTTAGCTAGTCCGCCCATGTTCACACTACTTATTGACAACAGCTTCCCAAACAAACAGAGAAATGGTGAAAGTGCCACAATGGGATTTTTTGTACATTATATTTGTCTATACATATTACATCAGTCTATTAACACTGACCAAGTATGCACAATAAAAAATTCTAAAAACACCAACAACAGCAGAATCGTCTAAGCATCAAATATTTTTGTCTGGTAAAGAGTTATTTTGGGAAAATGACTTGCTATGGCAGGGTAGAATTTGACAGTTTATATTTATTTTGAAACTCTAGCTTCCTTTTCAGAATGTTTTTGGCCACGTTGCACATTGCCTAACCACTTATTTTGACTCTGACCAGTAGGTAAATAGTCTTGAATTACTGTGCTTGAAATGTTTTATAATATAAGTGCCAAAGTGGTCTCGCTTCTCACAATTGATAAATCAAACCATAACCCTGCTGCTGTCTACGTGCATGCTAACTCTGACACACTTCCACGGACCTATATAAAAATATGTAAACGTGGCCAAGTTCACTACACTATAATGTTCACTCCTGTCTGTTCATACACATATAACTGCTGTGCTCATGACATGTTGGCAGGCCTCCAAAGGTTTGACTCAGACTGTAAAAATGTTCATGCTTAGCAAGAGGTTTCAACAGTGAGGCAAAACCCATTCATGACAACATGTGTGGCAGTTGCCTATCTGGGCACATACAGGGCAATACAGTAAGGTGACCAGACGCCCCTGTTTTCCGGGGACAGTCCAGGTTTTTGGTGTTCTGTCCCCGACTGGAGTGATAATAACAATTAAAAAGATAATTAAAAGATAATAACAAATGAGATTTTAGTGATATTTTGACCACTCAAATAGGAAATGTCCCCGGTTTCCATTTCAGAAATCTCGTCACCTTACAATACAGTAGTCTGAAAGTACAAGCGAAAATGCCTCCATTTTCCTGAATTAAAAAATATAGGCCTACAGAGTTTTCAGAATGTCTTAGTATGTAGTGTGTCTCCTTTTGCTTTAATTACAGCAGCATTTAAGCATGGGCAAAACCTGACTATCCAGCATGACTTGAGAATGTGTCATGAAGTCCTTATGGATCTTAATCAGGATAGTTCGCACTAATACACTCTAAAAAATGCTGGGTTAAAAACAACTGAAGTTGGGTTGAAAATGGGCAAACCCAGCGATTGGGTTGTTTTAAGCAAACATTTAAAGGAACACGCCGACTTTTTGGGACTTTAGCTTATTCACCGTACAGAAAAAGCTAAAGTCCCAAAAAGTTGGCATGTTCCTTTAACCCAACCGCTGGGTTAAACAACCCAATTGCTGGGTTTGCCCATTTCCGAGTGTAATAATGAGGCTGTGAGAGATATACATCCACTATGGTTAAATTTTTTTAAAGAAATTACTGCTTTTATTTAGCAAGGATGCATTAAATTGATCAAAAGTAAAGTAAAAGTAAAGACAATTACAATGTTACAAAAGAAGTAACATCTCTAGAATCTTGAATAAATTTATCACAATTTCAAAATTGATCATAATAATAGTTTCTTGAGCATCTAATCAGCTTATTAGAATGATCATGTGACATTGAAAAAATACATTAAATTACATTTCAATATATATTACAATAGAAAGCAGTTATTTGAAATTGTAATAATAGTTCACAATATTACGGGTTTAACTGTATCATCAAACGAAGCACTGTTGAACATTAAAATCTGCAAAATTAGACATCTAGACTTGACTTAGGACTTTAAGGCAAACTTATTAAACAAACATCTATCCCATATTTGCAAATATACATGACGCCAAACTGATTTTTAACTATTGCATGTTCTCAGAGGCATTTCACTGACAGTATATTCTGATTTATGAGACAAAACACTTGTTTTCAATAATAACAACCAATTGTTTTTCTTTCAGCATTTACTGAGTTTGATAATTTATGTTGTTTTGAGTCTGATTTTATATCAGCTGCATAATGCTGAAGTTATGCAGTGTTATGTATGGACAAAGGCCCACACCCATCTCTCCTACTTCAGTCTCTTCATCTGTCAGTCTGTCATCCTCTTTCTGTAAGCCTACACACGTCACAACCGGGCCAGACAGAACATAAAATACCTGAATATGTGGATTCTTATAAGAAGATAACAACATGAGGGGGAGTAAATGATAGAATGATCACAAAAATGCATTTTTGGGTGAAGCCACCTACTTCAGCTCATGACAAGGCAATGACAGGACAACATCTCACTGCTTCTTTGTCTCCATCTCAGTGTGTGGACACACAGCCAGCTGTTAGACGTTAGGGATGTGTCCTCTTTTCTGTGCAGCGCTTCTGATGTAAAACATCAGGCATCTTTTTCCTTTATAAAACGGCAGTGATCTTGAAACAGCACAGGAGGAAGCCACATCCCCCACTAGCGCTTGTTTATATATTATAGTGGGGCACTCTTGCCCTCCACGGCCTACCCAGAGTTCTTTTGTTTGTTTTGCGGTACTCTGCGGTAGAAGCCCGTTTAAGAGAAGTGCTTCAAGACTGGTTACATGAAACAAACCACAGCTAACAGGAAAGCCACAAAATCCCTGGAGGTAGGGGGTGAAAAGGAGATACCCGATGTAAAATTGGATTAAATGCATGTTAAGCTCTGCTTTTGTGTGGCCTGTTTCCATTTTCCCTCTCAAGTGACGACTGAGGTTGCACAGACAGAGGGTTTAAACAACCCCCAGCAGGACAGTTACAGGGTTCAAAGGTCATAGTCATCCTGGGCAGCGGAACTGACCTGAAACCAGGTCAGTTAGTTTGCCGTTTTAAGGCACATATTTAAAGCTAGACTTAGGACAGACGTTTCACAGATGAAATGTGAAGACACCCAGGAGAGAACAAATCATTCTGCTTCCACCCAGCTAGCAGAGAGAGAGGAAAGGTCCGCTCAGAGTCACAGCTCAGTCACAGCTGTTATGATATCACAGCAAAACAGACGCCTCCCTATCTACAAAACAATAGTTGCGTGAATCTCACGAAACTTGTCAAAGATGTTTTATATATATATATATAATATATGAAGACTTCAGATGCAAAAGCCTCTACGTCCGTCTGACGTTTTTCTTTAAAATAAGCATTTTTTGTCAGGCTATACTATATGCAGAGAGCATTCACTCAGTATCGTTATCTCATTTTTATTCGAAGTGGCTTTTAGAGGCTTTTGCATCTGAACTCTTCATAGATATATACACACACAGTACCGGTCAAAGTTTTGAAAACATTACTATTTTTAATGTATGTACAGAAAAAACTGTAATATTGTGAAATATTATTACAATTTAAAATAATGTTTTTCTATTTGAATATACTGTAAAATATAATGTATTTCTGTGATGCAAAGCTGATTTTTCATCAGTCTTCAGTATAACATGATCCTTCAGAAATCATTCTAATATGCTGATTTATTATCAATGTTGGAAACAGTTGTGCTGCTTAATATTTTTCATTGATGAATAAAAAGTCATTTTTTCAGCATTTATTCAAAATCGAAATCTATTTCTAGATAGAAATACATTTTCTAACAATATAAATCTTTACTATTACTTTTTATCAATTTAACACCCTTGCTGAATACAAGTATTAATTTATTTAAAAGATTTTTTTTTGTTTTGAACGGTAGTGTATATTGTTACAAAAGATTTCTATCTTAAATAAATTCTATTCGTTTTTAACTTTTTATTCATCAAAGATTCCTGAAAAAAGTATCACAGGTTATAAAAAATATTAAGCAGCAGAAATTAGCATATTAGAATGATTTCTGAAGGATCATGTGACACTGAAGACTGGAGTAATGATGCTGAAAATTCAGCTTTGCATCACAGAAATAAATGATATATTAAAGTATATTAAAATAGAAAACCATTATTTTAAATTGTATTATATTTCACGATATTACTGTTTTTTCTGTACTTTTGATTTAAAAAAAACACAGGCTTGGTGAGCATAAGAGACTTCTTTCAAAAAAATAAAAAAATTATAATGTTTCCAAACTTTTGACCGGTACTATAAATATAATAAAAGTATTTATACATTTATACAAAGTAATACACGACTCAGCCTAAAAAAAGTCACTGTTTGGATTAAAAATGGGGAAATGCTTGAGAAGAAAAAGTGGTTCTTGGCTCGTAATCATAGGGGAACCACTTTTGGTGCTATATAGCACCATCTTAACATGTTCAGTATATGGTAGCTGTGCTATATAGCACCATCTTAACATGTTCAGTATGTGGTAGCTTTGCTATATAGCACCATCTTAACATGTTCAGTATATGGTAGCTGTGCTATATAGCACCATCTTAACATGTTCAGTATATGGTAGCTGTGCTATATAGCACCATCTTAACATGTTCAGTATATGGTAGCTGTGCTATATAGCACCATCTTAACATGTTCAGTATGTGGTAGCTTTGCTATATAGCACCATCTTAACATGTTCAGTATATGGTAGCTTTGCTATATAGCACCATCTTAACATGTTCAGTATATGGTAGCTTTGCTATATAGCACCATCTTAACATGTTCAGTATATGGTAGCTGTGCTATATAGCACCATCTTAACATGTTCAGTATATGGTAGCTGTGCTATATAGCACCATCTTAACATGTTCAGTATATGGTAGCTGTGCTATATAGCACCATCTTAACATGTTCAGTATGTGGTAGCTTTGCTATATAGCACCATCTTAACATGTTCAGTATATGGTAGCTTTGCTATATAGCACCATCTTAACATGTTCAGTATATGGTAGCTTTGCTATATAGCACCATCTTAACATGTTCAGTATATGGTAGCTTTGCTATATAGCACCTCTGTCATTTAAAGAACTGGTGAAGAGCTGCTGAAGAAGCCAAGATTTGGTGCTATACAGCAGCCCTATGATTATGAGCCAAAGAACCACTTTTAGTAGGCCTATTATATAGCACCATTTATTTTTAGAGTGTATGATTGGATAATTATTGCAGTGATTATCATGTTTCAAGCATGTTATATGTTTGGCAACAGTTCTTCTATAATAATAAGTTAATTGTTTGTTTGATCAATGTCGCTGACATATTGTTTCCATGTAAAGCATTTTGGTCAACATGAATTGAATTGACAATATTAAATAAATGTGAATGAGTCATTTCTTGGTTTGGCTTTTTTTAGCATTTGTTTCCCCCGCTGAGCACTTTATGAAGACCTACCTTTGAAACAGAAAGCGCCCAGCTTCTCGCTCGGCAAAGGAAATCCCGTCTGGTTGAGGTAGCGGTACTTGGTCCTCACACCCAGCTGTCCATTGCCGCACTGAGCTCTGGGTATAGAGATGGGGTAGCGGGCGCTGCCGTCAGACAGCCAGCCGAAGTCGCAGCGGTCCATGCCATCCCTCCAGGCTGCATGCAGGTGACCTGGAGAAGCTAAAACTGCGTCCTGTCTTTCGCACGCCGCCCTGGCCTCATCTAGAGTCATCTTAACATCCACAGCAGCGAAGAACACCTCACCTGAGGTCAGACACACACAATAACACATTCACTTTATCCATATTACACATCCTCAGTTTCAAACCTTATCATACTGTAGACATATACACCCGGCACAAATGCTAACCCAAACACACCTCAATTAAGAACCATTTGGCTAAAATCTAAGGCACCATTGGATGATCCTAAAGCCTTCCTTTAACAACAAAGGCAATCCCAGAACGCACTGGTACGAAATGGAAATGTAACCGTATTACTCGCAAACAGAAAATAACTGATATAAAATAGTCTATTTATTTAAATCTTGACTATTTTATCCAGAATGTATGCGTTAAACGTACGTTGTGTGCTTATTAAAGTATTACGTTTTACTACTCTAAAGCAACCAAACAACACATTTTACCATTTGGTGTGTCACTGTATTACAGCTGTACACCTTCTTTATCTTTCAATATTTTTAAAGAGAATATGGAAGTAAAATAATGTTATTAAGTATTTTGCTCTCATCACCAATAAAGGGGCACATAGATATTTTCCTAGTAAATTAAATTAAATTAAATTAATTCCCTTCAAATTAAGACATTTGCCTTTTAAATTCTAATTTCTACAATGAAAAGTAAAAATTAAAAAAATTAAAAAATATTGGTATTATTTAATTAAATAATAAAAGTATTTATACAATATGGTAATATTTAATATATATATATATATAAATTCAACCAGAAAGTTTTAGGATTATTTTCTGAGCATTTTTCATAGACATATATTTTGCTAGAGAATATAGAAGTAAATTAATGATGTTATTAAGTATTTTGCTGTCACCAACAATAAAGTTGCACATGTATCTATTTTCTGAGAAAAAAAAGATATATTATTTTGACCATTTCCTTTTTTATTGTAAGATAAAAAGATTGAATAATGGTATTATTAATGGTATTGTTTTATTATTAAAATAATACAAGTTTTTTTCCCCTCAGTATTTTTCTTTTGCAAGAGAATATGGGAGTAAATGAATGATGTGATTAAATATTTTGCTGTCATCACCATTAAAGCCACACATGGATATTGTATTTGTTTATCAATATTGATTGATTGATTGATTGATTGATTGATTGATTGATTGATTGATTGATTGATTTGAAAACATTTTTTTTTTTTTTTTTACAAAAACTACATTTAATATTTGTGGATTTTTGTTAAAAATGACATTTTTCATCTAATCAGACATTTTCCTTCCAAATTCTCATTACTGCAATAAAGAAAAATCGATTTAGGTGTAATGAGCGTTGCCATAGAAACATGTAATTTCTGAGCATGTGGACACATACTGTCATCCCATAATTATAGTAATTCCGACAAGGCGTGAACGCAGCATGAGTCTCTCTCTTCAAATGAGGAGCGCTGTTGGAGTATGAGAAATCTGTTCCCTCAGTAGCTGACTTCTAAACTTACCCTGAAGTTTTCCTACATAGCAGTAGACATCATACTTTTCGGACGAATTTCTGAGTCCGTATGTTCTGACTCCTGGCTTTAGTATCATATCGCCATGGCAACCTTCCCGTGGCCTTGTTATCGGGTATCTGTGGAGAACAACCCCAGATGTAGTTGTCGTATCAGCGACATTCAAATGTATGACATGATTTGAAAGATTTGTTTGGAGTCTGGAGGGGAAGAATCACCTGACGGATTGGTCTGCCAGCCATCCGGCGTCGCACTGGTCGAGTCCGTCCACGAAGGCTGAATACAGCTGCTCGCCGGTGGCGATGCTTGCATCCACATCAGTGCAGACCTGCTTGGCTTGTTCGAAATCTAAACTGTAGCGACTGGTGTTGGCGCGGTAATGAAACACAACACCTGTGAAAAAACAGAAATCAAGTTCATGAACCAAAAGCAAGAACATGATTAATGTGATCAAATTTTATAACCATTTTATAACCATTTGATGTTTTTTTTGTGATAAACTAATATATGTGAACAATATGTGAAATTTATAAAAATTAGTTATTGTAATTTTCCAATTGTTTATTTAAAACTCTTCAAAATGATGCATGGTTTGTTTGAATCTGAAAAAAGATTTTGAAGAATTTGAAGTCGATAGTAAATTGAGAAAAATCGAGTTAAAGTTTTCTGAAGGTTGCAAAACAAGATCACCTAGCAAACTTTTAGATGTTTAATTGCTATTTGGAGCATTGGGATCGTTAGACGAGGGCTTAATGAATAATCTTTTGTGAAAACCTCAAAATGGAAAATGTTCACTTGTATTGCCTGTAGCTCGAAATGATCCTGTGTGCATTCCGACTCCTTTTGCCAGCACGGGTCACATATTTTTGTATACACGAAATGAACACCATCTTCATTATATTGAGAATCACAATGCTATTTCATGAATTCCGACTTATTTACACTGGATTCTCATGCTAAACATCGCCAAAATTTCACAAAACGAGTTGGACGTATGATGGAGTATTTCTGTGTACTCTCCTTCTGGATTCGGATGCGTTTCGGAAAGCTTTTTTCGAGTCCTGTACGACGTCACAAAGGGCGGAATTGCTTGTATAGGCACTTCTCCCGAATGAACCCATATGCACGTCAACCCGAGCGAGAGCAAGAGCGCACACATCAACGAGCTTGGCAGCGCTGTCATTTAGTTTTCAACAATGTCACTAAAGAAGTGTGTTTGGTTGTGAGGGAAAGATAAGCTTGTTCAGCTTCCCAAATAACCCAGCATTAAGGAAACAGTGGATGCAGTTTGTTTTTCTGGAGCAGCAACAGAGTTCTGCAAGTGTGTTTGTTTGTTCCCGGTCATGAGTCGAAACCGCAGGCGGTGAGTGAAACTGCATCAAATGTCTGTATTTTGTTGGCAATCGCGCAAAAAGTGCATATAATGTCAACAACACGAACAAATAGTGAATCAAAAGTTATCCAGGGATAATGCCATGATGTATTGAGTGTGTGTGCGCTCGTGACTCTTTAGCTCTGCCCACTGCACGGCTGCATGAGCTCGGCTGTTTTCGGAAAGAAACAGTAGTACAGCATATCTGTCTTTTATAAATATGATAAAACTAAAGACTCTTCGGAGATATGAAGGATGCAATACTACTCTATAGATACCCAAGATTAACAGGAGACTGGCAGAAACTGTGTTTGTTATGTACACTTTAAAGATTGTGATTCTCCCAAGATTCTGAACAGACAACTAAGTAAAATAACATGTAATTTACTAGAGGTTCACAACGAAATTGCTGCAGTTTATTTAAGTGTTTAAAGGTGAACTATGTAAGATTTTTGCAGTAAAATATCCAAAAACCACTAGGCCAGTGTTATATATTTTGTTCAGTTGAGTACTTAGAATATCCCAAATGTTTACAACTATTTGTAAATCGTGATAAATTTCTATTTTAACCAAGGAACCGGGACGTGTGAGCTATGCGTTTGAGGGAGTCGCCTGTCGATTGCGTCATATCTGCGTTACCCTCGGTTTCCGGTTTTATTTTGCAGAAACGCTGTACTCTCACTGCAGTGTAAACAAGTGTCATAGCAGCCGCCGAGCGAACGTCATAACTTCCTTTTCAACACTAAAATAAAAGTCCCGCCGGCGACTATGCCATAATAACAGTCCCGCTCTTCAATCGCTCCAGCGGTCGCTCAGCTCCACAACACTCGGTCCTGCTCTGCTTCAGACTACAGTAATGTTCATAATCACATCCATGAACATGATTTCTGCCCGAGTCCTATCCTGACTCTTTTCCACCGGCTGTGAGGTAAAGACCACAAGTCCCAAGATTCTGCGCTCAAACGTGGCGTCATCAAACTACGCCTTTGTTTTGAAGAGGCGACCTCTAGCGGACGGAAAAGTTACATAGTGTAGCTTTAATTAATTTGAATAAATTTTTTTTTTTATCGGGTTGAATGAATGATTCAATTACTCACTCATAAAGACTTCACTTGAATCATTTTTGAACTAATCCTTTGAATGGATGGAATACATTATTGCAATGGAACATACATTACGATGAAATACATTTTTAAAGGTCACTTGTCGCCACCTACTGGCGCAACGATGTAATCGACGCAATCGTTATTTGAAGTTACTTTCAAAAGGTGATTTGCTTTGTTTTGATCGGATGGTCATATGGTCAGTGTTATGCATATTTGACTTCTTCTAACAACAAATGTGATCAGATGGGAAGCTTTTGTGAGGAATCATTGGATTCGAAGAGGGCCGCCTTTGTCCTGAACCCTGGAAGTTTCATCCACAACAACAAGCAGTTGTCTGGCAAAAGTCCTTTTATTGTTCCGCTATTTAGGAACCTGCGGTGTCAAATACTGAACATGATCTGAATAGTAATCACTCTCAGCATTACACAGCACCAAAGCGTCAAAGCCGTCCATATCACTATCACTCACTATTTTTGCTGTCCAGTATCCCTAAATGTTACTCTGAACAGTGGCCAAAGATGGATGTGAATGTGAATGATTAAAATGTATTAAAATTAAATAAAATACACAATAAGAACGATAACTATAAAAATAGCTATAATGATAATGAAATTAGCGTCCACCACGCCAACACACAATATCATTCTGTTTATTATAAGCACACGGTGCAATTTGAACTCTAGGGTAGTTGGAAAATTAGCCTACTTTCAAAAATAGGAGAGTGTTCCTTTAAGGGATAAATTTATTGACTATAGGGGGACTTTAAAAAAAACCACACAATTTGAGTTTAACATGCTGAGTTTCATGTTGAATTGTAATACTTCAACACATATAAGCAACAGTACTAGTGATAGTTGCTTTAGCAAACACTACTAATCAGGCTCTCAGGACAGGCCATGCAGTCGGACTCTGTAATTTGTCCTTATATGGGCTTTTCTAGTCTTTTTTGGGTACATTAGACAACTACTTTTGGGTACATTACAAAACTGCTGGCTGAGCAGGCCAAGATCTGAATGCTCTTTCCTCAGAGGGATGGCAGTGTGTTTTGTTTTGGGCAAGCGCTACCTTTGAGTGGCAATCAGCGCTGCCCGGGCCTCAACGGAGGGCATTGAGTGTATTTGGCAGGAAGGCACACAGCTCTCTACGGGCCTACAAAACACTCCAATACCACCGTCTCACCTGAGCCAGATGTGCTCATGTTTTACTGCACACAACTGGGCGTCATAATGGGTAAACAAATAAACTGTTGTTTGTCACCTAAGAAGATCTTTAGCATGCTTTCTTTCACTTCTTCTGTTAAAGAAATGTTCCAGGTTCAATACAAGATAGGTTCTTGCATGAATAATGTTTAAAGGGATAGTTCACCCAAAAATGAAAATTCTGTCATTAATTACTCACCCCCATGTAATTCCAAACCGGTAAGACTTTCATTCATCTTCAGAACACAAATGAAGATCTTTTTGATGAAATCTGAGAGATTTCTGTCCCTCCGTTGACAGCTTATGCAACTACCACTTTGACGTTTCAAAAGGTCATAAAGTGATCATAAAACTAATCCATATGAATTGATAGGTTTAGTCTAAAATTTCTGAAGAGACTCGATCACTTTATGATGAACATTTTAATTTAGGCTTTTATTCATATAAACATTCATCAACTCACACTTCAGTTGTGGTAAACGGAAGCTCAAGCATGTTCACTTGATGTGCGAGAACCAATGAGGTTCATTCTCGTGTTACACAGCATGTTTGAGCTTCAGAAAGAACCAATGAGGTTCATTCTCGTGTTACGCAGCACGTTTGAGCTTCAGCAAGAACCAATGAGGTTCATTCTCGTGTTACACAGCACGTTTGAGCTTCTGCAAGAACCAATGGGGTTCATTCTTGTGTTACGCAGCACGTTTGAACTTCTGCAAGAACCAATGAAGTTAATTCTCGTATTACGCAGCACGTTTGAGCTTCAGAAAGAACCAATGAGGTTCCTTCTTGTGTTAAGCAGCACGTTTGAGCTTTAGCAAAAACCAATGAGGTTTGTTCTCAGGAGTCAAGAAGGTTCGGTTGAGTCTCTTCAGAAAATTTGGACTAAACCGCTCAATTCATATGGATTCGTTTTACGATCTCTTTATGAACTTTTATGAAGCGTCAAAGTTGCGTAGCTGTCAATGGAGGGACAGAAAGCTCTCAGATTTCATCAAAAAGATTTCATACTGTATCGAAGATGAACGAAAGTCTTACGGGTTTGGACCGACATGAGGGTGAGTAATTAATGACAACATTTTTGGGTGAACTATCCCTTTCAGTGTTGGATATACATTCAAAACAGCGTATATTTTCATATAAAATTTTCATATTGCGCTAACAATGCCAAGGTCATGGGTTTGATTCCCAGGGAATAAATTAACTTCTACGTTGTGATTTATGTTACAGATTCTTTCAATTTGGCTTGTATTGAACCCAGAACATTCATTTAAAGGTCTAGTGATTTCTGAGAAATGCAAAATCAACACCTAAACAAACAATTTTGTGAATATCCGCTAGATGTTTGTTGTGTGTGCTGAAAACAAATGTGTTTGTACATAGTCCTGACTGTGTAAACAGGAGAAAAACAAAGTGGATCCACGGAGCACCAGGGAGCCAATCAGCAATAAGGGGCGTGTCCACTCAGAGAGAGTGAGCAAGCGGGACATTTATAGAAAGACTAGAAAGAGAGATAGCTGAGATAATACCAAAGAGGAACAACTCAGGAAAATAACTGGAAGAAGAAGGGTTACGATCAGGCAAGAGCTTAAGGACCTGCGTTAATATTGGAGAAGCTTTCCAGCGCTGGAGAGACCTAAATGGGAAGGCCTGAAAACGGACGCAGAGGATGCTTTGTTTCTGCTCGATAATTGAGGAACATCGGTTTTGCAATGTTTCACAGATCCAAGATTTGCTGTTGAATGCTATTGTTGTTGCAGCTGATTCCGCAGCTGTTGTCTGTGTTGCATAGCGTGTTCATTTTTTTTTTTGGGCGGAGCAATGAAAGGAGGGGTGTCGATTTCAAATACCAACAGTGTTTTACAGAAATCGTTTACTGCACCTTTAATATCTATCTCACTCCATCTACAAAGTGCTATAGATTTACATCATCTTGACGAAGGTCTCATTTTGCAACAGTTTTAGCTTGAACTATTCACTGAATGATTTTTCAGACATTTGTTGCAGTCATTCAGCAAACCAAAAAAAAAAAAGAAGCTTTTTCTTGCATTGATTAAAACACAAATCATTCACCCTTCATTTCTATTATTTAGAAACACAATAGGGCCTTGTCAAGATTCGAGGTAAATCCAGACTCTGAAAGTGATTTTTCCAGACTCTAAAGCAAAATAATCTTTCCCCCTTGTCTCCTGACAGGAACGCTGTTCCATTTTGGCTTTCGATGACTAATTACATCATCACATGTGCTTACAAGGGTAAAAAAGCACAGCACATCTGAGAGCCATTGCTGAACTGGTTTGCCAGTAGAAACCATGCAAGAGGAAGGAAGTTAAAGAAATACCATTTTACTGAAAGTGATTTCAACGAAATCGTTCCTCTGTGTCGTTCTCGTTATAGTTGTGGACTGCTATTCTTTCATATGCAGAGGTGCAGGTATGACGCCAGAACCCAGGCGACTAATTCGGCGCAGAATTTCCTATGGGGTTTTTCCAATTTGTAAAATAAAGCCTGTGGTAAACATAACTTGACGATACTTTTGACATTTTGTTCTACAGCGCAAATTACACACACCCATAGCGAAAATGCTCATTTTTGAAGCAGTTGTGTTCACGTTTGAAAATTCCCTAGCCTGGATGCCAGCCGAACTTAGCCCCGCCCACAACATTTGAAGTCGGGAAGTTCGGTCTGGACTTGATCCGTTGTGGAGCAACTATGCTTGAACCAGAGCTGTTCGGACCAATCAAATTGTCAGGGCGGGCTTTATACGATGATGGACAGATGATCAACAGTAACGTAAGCATCCACGTCACCAAAGAGCGCTTGGGTTGAATTCGTTCAAATCCTAAACGGAGAACTTGTTCGTATATGCGTTCACCTTTACTATTTCTCTCAGAAATGATGATCGTGTTGGTAAGTACTCTGTGTATCCTTAAATTCTTTTTACAACACCGGCAAAGATCGCTTACACTCATCTTCTTCTTCTACTTCTTCCAGCGTGCAGTTGAGTTCTGTTGACATCTATGCGTCGCTCAACACGTCACTTACTCCGTTGCTCTGATTGGTTGTAGGTCTATCCAATTGAGTGCAGAGGCATTTTCTTTCCTGGTTTGGTTGAAACACGCCCCATAATCACAGCCCAATGGAGCAGTATCAGACTCATATTCTGACTAGAATCTGAGTATGACGACGTCAGGCTACTCTTTCCCCGGAATTGATGGAATTTTCCGTCATTTAGGAGACGACGCTTCCCTGCCATTGACGTAACTTTCCGTGTTTTCACTGTTATACTGTAGGAGGTGCTATGACACATCTTCTGAAAGAGTACTGAATCTCCTGATCAAAACATAAGTGATAGCATATGTAAGCAGATGCCTACAATAAATAACGCTGTCATCACATTAAACAGCATATAAATCAAAACTGCCTAAGAGGTCTTAGTGACGTCAAACAAAAAAAGGAAGTCATTAGTGATCACACGATTGAAATAAAAGCAGGAACATAAAGAATCACTGGTTCATTCTCGTGTTACGCGGCACGTTTGAGCTTCAGCGAGAACCAATGAGGTTCATTCTCATGTTATGCGGCACGTTTGAGCTTCAGCGAGAACCAATGAGGTTCATTCTCATGTTACGCGGCACATTTGAGCTTCAGCAAGAACCAATGAGGTTCATTCTCGTGTTACGCGGCACGTTTGAGCTTCCTCCAGAACCAATGAGGTTCATTCTCATGTTACGCGGCACATTTGAGCTTCAGCGAGAACCAATGAGGTTCATTCTCGTGTTACGCGGCACGTTTGAGCTTCAGCAAGAACCAATGAGGTTCATTGTTGTGTTATGCGGCACGTTTGAGCTTCAGCGAGAACCAATGAGGTTCATTCTCATGTTACGCGGCACATATGAGCTTCAGCAAGAACCAATGAGGTTCATTCTCGAGTTACGCGGCACATTTGAGCTTCCTCAAGAACCAATGAGGTTCATTCTCATGTTACGCGGCACATTTGAGCTTCAGCGAGAACCAATGAGGTTCATTCTCATGTTTTCACTGTTATACTGTAGGAGGTGCTATGACACATCTTCTGAATCTCCTGATTAAAACATAAGTGATAGCATATGTAAGCAGATGCCTACAATAAATAACGCTGTCATCACATTAAACAGCATATAAATCAAAACTGCCTAAGAGGTCTTAGTGACGTCAAACAAAAAAAGGAAGTCATTAGCGATCACACGATTGAAATAAAAGCAGGAACATAAAGAATCACTGGTTCATTCTCGTGTTACGCGGCACGTTTGAGCTTCAGCGAGAACCAATGAGGTTCATTCTCATGTTACGCGGCACATTTGAGCTTCAGCAAGAACCAATGAGGTTCATTCTCGTGTTATGCGGCACGTTTGAGCTTCAGCGAGAACCAATGAGGTTCATTCTCATGTTACGCGGCACATTTGAGCTTCAGCAAGAACCAATGAGGTTCATTCTCGTGTTACGCAGCACATTTGAGCTTCAGCAAGAACCAATGAGGTTAATTCTCGTGTTACGCGGCACATTTGAGCTTCCTCAAGAACCAATGAGGTTCATTCTCATGTTATGCGGCACATTTGAGCTTCAGCAAGAACCAATGAGGTTCATTCTCATGTTACGCGGCACATTTGAGCTTCCTCAAGAACCAATGAGGTTAATTATCGTGTTACGCGGCACGTTTGAGCTTCCTCAAGAACCAATGAGGTTAATTATCGTGTTACGCGGCACGTTTGAGCTTCAGCAAGAACCAATGAGGTTCATTCTCATGTTTTCACTGTTATACTGTAGGAGGTGCTATGACACATCTTCTGAATCTCCTGATTAAAACATAAGTGATAGCATATGTAAGCAGATGCATACCATAAATAACGCTGTCATCCCATTGAACAGCATATAAATCAAAACTGCCTAAGAGGTCTTGGTGACGTCAAACAAAAAAGGAAGTCATTAGCGATCACACGATTGAAATTTGACCAAGAACATAAAGAATCACTGACCACTGACGTCCAGGGAGACCGTATCTTGAATGTCTTCAATGCCGTGCATAACCTCGCAGCGGTAGACGCCCGCATCACTGGCCCTGAGCCTCATTATGGTCAGAGACGCATCGCCCTGGCTCTCGGGGTGGCTGGGCACCGAGACCCTGTCTTTAAACGCCTGGCCGATCTTGATGAACCCATTCTGGGTCACCATCACTATGGTTTCCTCATCTCCCTCGAGTTTAGTCCACTTGATGCGGAGATGGTCCGGGTGGGCGCTGGAGGCCGTGGCCGCAGCAGAGGCGGTGGATGTGCTGGAGGTGCCAGTCGGGGGTGGGAGGATGGAGAAATGGCAGGGCAAGACCGCCTGCTCCGCCAGGGACCCTCGGACCGGAGGATTCCTCTCCACCTTCAACCTACGGGCCGAGTCTGGAAACAAGAAGCAGATGGAGGAGAGGAACCCAGGAGCAGACACAGCATATTATCTTCAGGAAGCTTTTACAAACACACTCTTTGAAACCAAACTCAAACATTCTGTCTCCAGAGACTGGATATTTTCACCTTTACTATGAGAAGAAACATTCAAGTTTTAAACATGTAATAGTTTCATAAACCAAAAATGTTGCAATTCATCTCTCATACATCATTATGTAGTCATTTATAGCAGACCAGGGTTAGTAACGTTAATAAGTTTTAACTGAAATTAAAAAAATATTTATTTTTTAATTTTCGTTTAGTTTAAGTTTAAATACTAAAGTAACTAAAACTAAATAAACTAAAATGAAAACTATATATACACACACAGTCTATTACACAATAAATATATAATAAATATAATAAAATCGGTAACACTTTACAATAAGGTTTCTCCTAATTTGAACTTTATTTATTTTTTATTTTTTTTATTATTGTCATCAATCTTTAAAAACACTAATATTTTAATAGCACTGACTATTAAAATATATAAGGGCATTTCTTCAACTAGGGGCACTTTTAACCATGTAAAGTGAATACATTTTTTTTTCAAAAGTCACGTAACAGTCTCATACGTTTAAATAATTTGTCTAGTTTTAAGGTCTGTAAGAGGACAAACTTAGATTACAAGAGAAATTATTATTATTTAAAAAAAATTCCGACCTGCAATGACCAAATAAACATTTCCACCACATCTCAATATATAGCTATTATTTAAAAATAGAATAACTTATGCCACTCAAGAATTGTCTAAGATCAGTTTTACCAGTTTGTCCACAATGTACAATAATTATTCATTTGTCAATGAGATAAATTAACTGCCCTAAGGACCAAATGCTGAACTGTACACCTGTCACTCTGAAATGTAATATTGGTTTGGGTAAGAGCTTATTAGAAAATAAATAACTTGAATTTTTATATTAAGTAGAGCATGATCTCATACATTTTGGATACATTTTTAGTGTGTGATGAGAACTTTTAAAGTATTTTTTTTTAATGTGTGTGGTGATGGAAATGACAATGAATTAACATGAATGTAGAGAAACAATCGATAAATATAAAAGGTATAAAAGGTGTAATATATTATAATATAGAAATTACACAAATCTATTCTGGCAATCCATATCAATTGTACTTTGTAGTCTTAAATGTAATTTCCACCACACTGCCCTCTGTGGTGGAAATGGCAGCATGTGGTGGAAATTACATTTCTGTAGTTTTTTGTGATAAAATGGAAGACAGCTTCACTGATTTGAATTAATACTTAGCATTTCATGTATGCAAAATACTCTTATTTAACTTAAAATGTTTCGCTTTTTAAAAACACCTTTGAAGGTACAGTATGTTTGGAAATGACGTAGAATGAATATATTAACTGTTCAAGCAATATTTAGATCGATTTTTCTTAATTTGTTGTTGATGAAAATTTAAATTCCCTCCATGCCCAACATGTGCTCTGATGTCACTGAATATTTCCACAAGCAATGGTTCACACAAACTATTTAAAGGGACATTAGGCTACTGTGTTGTGGTGGAAATTACACCAATACTGTGCGACAGCTATATTTTGTATAAAAAGTAATATTGATAGTGGTGTCACATTAAATATTATAATGTATTTTAATGATTTTACTAGTGCTTAATTCAGGTGCATTAATAGTTACCAGATAAGTCATATTTTTAAACTGTATTTTCATTGTTGAAGTTAAAAAGTCTAGGTGTGTGACAAGGAGAAAACAGTGATTTTGACACCTATAAGGAGGTTGAAAAGTATGAAAAAAATCATAATAGAAAGGTAGTAAAAAATTTAAGGTGGTTTTATTGTTAGCTGGACAAAGAAAGAGGAATTTGTCCAAAATGATATGCATTTTTAAAAAAAGAACATAAAAGTGCCCATAGTCTAAGAATCACCCATAAATAATATTAAATAGTTTATTCTTTATCAAAAAGTGCGTATTTATTTAAAATATCTATTAGAATATGAAAAATATTCATATTATTTATTAAATATATATATAGTATACCGAGTAGTAAAATTATGATTATATATTAATAAAAATATGAATATAAATATTACTAATTGATACAATAAATAAAACAAATTTAACCATCTATTTTTAATTCACTTAAAAAATGTTACAAAAAAAACTACGATTCTTGCAAATTTAACATGTTATAATGTGCGACATGAAATGTCACATTTTGTAATATATAGATAGATAGATAGATAGATAGATAGATAGATAGATAGATAGATAGATAGATAGATAGATAGATAGATAGATAGATAGATAGATAGATAGATAGATAGATAGATAGATAGATAGATAGATAGTATAATAATAAAATATAATATATATTAGAATAAATATGAATTTTACACTATATATCATTACTTTTTTTATAGATTAAAAAGTGTTTTATTGAGACAAAATAGTATCACATTTTAATATTTGACATCACATTAAAGTGATTATTGGCTTATCGGTATTGGCTAGACATGTTTTGGGTAGTCTAAATGTATGTAAAAGTTAATAATAATGAGGAAGAAGTAAAAAAATGCCTAAAAAAACAGTCAAAAACTCACCACCGTGGGTTACAGCGCTGCAGGCACAGACCAACCAGAGGATGTGCTTAACGTCCAACAACATCTCAAATCTGGAAACAAATAAAGCTTTTCATTTGGTAAAAGTCATTTAGTCATGAGTTTCATTTGCAGCTAGATTAGCGTGGGTTGATGGTCAAACTGTTTCTGTTTCATGTCCATCCATGTATTTGTTCCAGGTCCATCAAGGTCTTTAAACACCCACTCTTTGTTTGCTTTCTTGTCTCACTTTATCAATTCAATATGGCTTAGCAGTCAAATAGAGAACGCGTTTATGAAAGCGTCATTCATAGTAAGGCTGTAGCCTGTTCCATCTTAATAGCCATACTTTACCTCAGAAATATAAGGATCTTCCTGTGACAGCTGTGGTGTCAAAAACCCTTGACAGTCAAACTGTATCACACACACACGCCCTATATAGTACACTATCAAACACTAGAGAGCGACATATAAAGCATCTTCACGCCTCGCTCTCTAACAATTAACACCGCCGTGAAAACCTTCCGTCCGAGCGCGCGCTAAAGCCAGACGCGATGAAGACAGATCAATTACACCAGAGCAAATGGAACCCAAAGCTTATCTGAACACCAGCAACAGTGATATCACACAATCTCAGTTATCCGCATTAAAGCAGAACTGCCTTTAAAATGACAATGAGCTAATGATAAGTGGACCTCCTCTGAGAAGAACAAAGCTTCAGGGTGACAGACAAGCTCTAACAAGACAATCAAATGAGAAATGAGAGATGCCCTGAGGTAAATATTCTCGAATATAAAACAAAAGTGAGCAGAGATGAGGGCATTGTCAAATTAAGATGCAATTGAATTGACAATAACTTGTAAATGTGCAATAATATTAATCAAGTATCAATATTAATAATAATATTAACAAAAAAAACTCACTTGTTTTTCGCAGTAGACAATCTTGACTATTCCTGATTCTCCAAATTCAGCCCTTCACAAAAAGCGCAAATATTTCTGATGCCCCAACACCGAGCCGCAGACGTCAGTGCTCTTTCTTTCGCTGGTGCCCACGAAAAGACTGGAGACATGAGCCGGCAGCAAGTTCAAATTCCATGTCCACCCATGATTTCGTCAGATTCCAGAGGAGGGGCAGGGAGTGCCCACCCAAAACGAATCTGATCCATCCATTCCTGCTGACTGAAGAGGAACAGGGATGTTCTGCGCTCTTGTTGGCGCAAACTTGATTTTGAAACACCGATTACGCTAGTCTGAACATGTAACTTGGGATGTAAATAATAAAAAACTACTTAAACATGCGTTTCTCTTCTCTTTGATTGCATTAACGCATCGCGCACAATCTTGGAGCTGCAGAGAAAACTTCCGCGCAAAGTCCAAAGCATGCCCATCTGCTCCTAAACTAACAGTTAAGATGGAGACAGTCTTCGCAAATTAAAACAAGATCAACATTCATTCTACAGATTATATGCACAGAACACTCACACCATTAAGCAGTTCTCCGTGTTACGCGGAGTCGTGCGTAAAAGCGCATCTGCAGGTCTGGCAAAGCACTGGTAATCAGACATGCTGAAGGTGCTGATGGAGTAACTGGGTTATTAAGGGGTGTGAAAGTGACCAAATTACCCATATAATCTGATGTGAGCTGCTCGACTCCACTTCTAAGAGCTTGCCTGAGCTTTCCACACGGGGGAGAGAAGGTACCGTTACCTCCGCTGGAAATAACCCGCACCTTTCATTAGATTTTGCGATTGCAGTGAGTGAGATCACAAATCAACATCAAGATTATTGGTAAAGGTCCATACACTAGCATTGAAATGTTTGGGCTCGGTAGGATTTTCTAATTGATTTAATCAGCAATACAGTAAAACATTAATATTTTGACATTATTAAAACTTAAAATATTTTTTTTTCATTAAAAAAAAAAAAAAAAAAAAAAATATATATATATATATATATATATATATATATATATATATATATATATATATATATATTACTGTTGAATACGCTTAATTTTCCGCATCTTTACTCCAGTCTTCAGTGTCACATGATCCTTCAGAAATCATTCTAATATGATGATTCGCTTCTCATGAAACACTTCTGATATTATATTAAGTGTTGAAAATTGTTGTGCTGCTTTATGTTTTTGTGGAAACCATGTACCCATTTTTTATGATACAAAGTTCTAAAGAACAATTTATTTGAAATGGAATTCTTTACTGACATTTGATCAATTTAATGCAGAATAAAAAAAATATTTAAAAAAATCTTACTGGCATTTAAACAGTAGTTTATGAAAGGAGTTATATAGACCTACACAGTTTATACACTATAGGCAATATTCCCTTTTACTATAAAGGAAATTCTATGTTTATATGTTTTATCCACCATTGTTAATACAATTTTTGCCTTTTTTACAGTTTACTTAAACAGTCCTGTGATTATAATAATAATTTGTTACATTTATTTAGCGCTTTTCTAGGCACTCAAAGCGCTTTACATATAAGGGGGGAATCTCCTCAACCCCCACCAATGTGCAGCATCCACCTGGATGATGAGACGGCAGCCATATTGCGCCAGAACACTCACCACACACCGGCTGATTGGTGGAGAGGAGACAGAGTGATGAAGCCAATCATATATATATATATATATATATATATATATATATATATATATATGGGGATGATTAGGAGGCCATGATGGACAGGGGCCAATGGGCAAAAGATTTTTAATGACCACAGACAGTCAGGACCTCAGTTTAACGTCTCATCCGAAGGATGGGTAATAAACGAATCTTCAAGTACAAATATTCCATCAAGTCTCTCCAATTATAGGCCATAAAAACTACACATACAATAATATAAGATTGTCAAATTTTCTAAAGAATATGATTGGTGCTTACCTGTCTTGATGATAGGGTGTTGTCAGTTGTTTCCATGGCGTGGATAAGAAGTTATTAAGGTGTATCTGAGCTACAGTAGCTCGTCTGTTTGATCGGACCACACGGGCCAGCCTTCGCTCCCCACGTGCATCAGTGAGCCTTGGCCGCCCATGACCCTGTCGCCGGTTCACCACTGTTCCTTCCTTTGGACCACTTTTGAAAGATACTGACCACTGCAGACCGGGAACACCCCACAAGAGCTGCAGTTTTGGAGATGCTCTCGTCTAGCCATCACAATTTGGCCCTTGTCAAACTCTTTCAAATCCTTACACTTGCCCATTTTTCCTGCTTCTAACACATCAACTTTGAGGACAAAATGTTCACTTGCTGCCTAATATATCCCACCCACTAACAGGTGCCGTGATGAAGAGATAATCAGTGTTATTCACTTCACCGGTCATAATGTTATGCCTGATCTGAGTATATCTGCAATAGACTTCAGCAGATGATTTTTGCTAAACTAACACAATACAATATGATGAAGGCGTCAGCTGACACAACATTAAAACGTTACCACAGTATAAAAACCTGTAATATTGTAATACATGGTGTACAAACACAACCCATCACATTCTCACCTGTGAAAAGTTATCCCATTTCTTCTGGAATTTAAATCTTGGTGGGTACACAACCAAAAGCTGCGCAATGTTGTGTCATCATTGATTCTTACTGTGAAGTGAAGTGACGATACACTGACCATTCCAAGATGGCGGGCTCACAGGGTGAAAATCATAAGCTTGTTTAGAAGAGTAACAGCATACATCTCTTCAGCAAGCCATCATGCATCATTCATCCCAGGTGAAAAAAAAGTTTAAACCAGTCTAAACTGATTTTCTGGTCTTAGCTGGTCTATCTAGCTGATCCAAAAGAAAATGTGCCCAAAACCTCAATAAAACCAGCTACCAGACCAGCATGAAGACAAAAAGTTTAGCTTAGGCTGGTTTAAGATGTCTTTTCTTCAGCAGAGATGTCCTTAACACCAATGGTGAAGCATAACTAATGCAACAATGCATGCAAGTTAAACGTGTAGGGTTGGGGATAAATGCATTTAAAAAGGAAGACTACAACTTAGGGAATGAGAAAAAAACAAATCTTTATTCACATGTATTATATTTATCACACCTTACAGTTAAAATGTACAATATTGTCCTCTTGATTCTTCACTTCTCATTGTTAAAAAGTAGTGTTCTTTATTTAAACTTTCATTGTTTAATATTGTAGCATGGAAGCTTGTTTCCGCCTCATATCTGATATAAACTCACAATTGGTAGTTTATAACTCACGATTCTGACTTTTTTCACAGTTATGAGACATAAAATTGGAACTGCGAGAAAAAAGTCTGAATGGTGAGACAAACTCACAATTAAAAAAAAAGGTTAATTGCGGCTTTTATTTCACAATTCTGAATTTTTGGTTTTTCGCAATTGTTTATAACTTATGACTTTTTTCCCCCAGAATTGTGAATATAAAAATGGAACTGTGAGAAAAAAGTCAGAATAGTGAGATATAAACTCACAATTAAAAAACGGTAACCTGAGGCTTTTATCTCGCAATTCTGACTTTTTTCCCCAGAATTTTGAGACAAAATTGGAATTGCGAGAAAAAAGTCACAATTTTGAGATATAAATCCACAATAAAAAAAAGGTTAATTGCGGCTTTTATCTCACAATTCTGATTTTTTTTTTTGTTTCTAGCAATTGCGAATTTATAACTTATTACTTTTTCCCCAGAATTGTGAGATATAAAATTGGAATTGCGAGAAAAAAGTCAGAATTGTGAGATAAAAACTCACAATTAAAAAACGGTAACCTGAGGCTTTTATCTCGCGATTCTGACTTTTTTTCTGAGAATTTTGAGACAAAATTGGAATTGCGAGAAATTTTGAGATACAAAATAAAAAAAGAAAAAGAAAAGGTTAATTGCTGCTTTTATCTCACAATTCAGAATTTTTTTGTTTTCTCAAAATTGCGAGTTTATAACTTTTCTGACTTTTTTTCCCAGAATTGTGAGATATAAAAATTGGAATTGCAAGAATAAAAGTCACAATTTTGAGATATAAACTCACAATTAAAAAAAAAGGTTAATTGTGGCTTTTCTCTCACTGAATCTTTGGTTTTTCGCAATTGCGAGTTTATAACTTTTATGACTTTTTTCCCAGAATTGTGAGATATAAAAATGGAACTGTGAGAAAAAAGTCAGAATTGTGAGATATAAACTCACAATTAAAAACCGGTAACCTGAGGCTTTTATCTCTCGCGATTCTGACTTTTTTTCCCAGAAATTGAGAGACAAAATTGGAATTGCGAGAAAAAAAGTCACAATTTTGAGATATAAACTCACAATAAAAAAAAAAATGTTAATTGCGGCTTTTATCTCACTGAATTTTTGGTTTTTCGCAATTGTGAGTTTATAACTTATGACTTTTTCCCCAGAATTGTGAGATATAAAATTGGAATTGCGAGAAAAAAGTCAGAATTGTGAGATATAAACTCTCAATTAAAAAAACGTAACCTGAGGCTTTTATCTCGCAATTCTGACTTTTTTTCAGAGAATTTTGAGACAAAATTGGAATTGCGAGAAAAAAATTCAGAATTTTTTTGTTTCTCAAAATTGCGAGTTTATAACTTTTATGACTTTTTTCCCAGAATTGTGAGATATAAAATTGGAATTGCGAGAAAAAGAGTCACAATTTTCAGATATAAAATCACAATTAAAAAAAAAGGTTAATTGTGGCTTTTATCTCACTGAATCTTTGGTTTTTCGCAATTGCGAGTTGATAACTTTTATGACTTTTTTCCCAGAATTGTGAGATATAAAATTGGAATTGCGAGAAAAAAGAGTCACAATTTTGAGATATAAACTCACAATTAAAAAAGGGTAACCTGAGGCTTTTATCTCGTGATTCAGACTTTTTTTCCCAGAATTTTGAGAAATATATATAAAAAAAGCTTTTTATCTTACAATTCGGACTTGTTTTCTCGCAATTGCGAGTTTATAGCTCACAATTTGGATTTCACAATTCTGAGGGAAAAAAAGCCTGAATTGCGAATCTTACAATTCTGACTTTTTCCCCTCAGAATTGTGAAATCCAAATTGTGAGCTATAAATTGGCAATTGAGACATTATCCTCTCAGAATTGTGACATATAAACTCAAAATTGCAAGAAAAAAAGAGGCTTTTTTCCCCTCCGCAACAATTATTTTTGTAAAACAAGCTTCCATAATGAAGAGCCAATTCACTGTAAAATACTTTAAAATTTATAATTTTATTACTCCTATTGTTTAAAAACAGTACAAAAGTCATGCTTATCATGAATGGTGGTCATTAGACCCCAAAGAGGCTCATATATCATCGAACAGGTCGTCTGGATCAAGGTTCGCCGCAACGGCTGCTGGTTTCAGTTGGACATTTGACGTTTTGCTCGTTTCGGCTTTGGCCTCTTCCGTCGGCTTCTCTCTAAAATTACAAAGTGAAGGAACAACCGTCAACAGAAGGTGAAGGTTAAATGCATAGCAGAAGTTGACGTTGGAGTAAAGTCATACTGCTGCCTGATTACAGTGACCCAGTCAAACATGATTCACCCACAGGCTCCTTAAAACGGGGTCAAGTCGAAACGCTGTACAGTTCAGCCTGCTTCATCCTTTATAATCAGGAACATACCATGTGTTTTTAGAGTCATACATTTACTGGATGCTAATAAGAGTTTGAAGGTCACTGGTCATGTACCCGTCACTTTCAAAGTCGATCTGACACTGATGTACAAGGTGACAAGTCACCGCAGAACTAGCTTATGTTATGGTAACTCGCTTTCTCACTTTCATTACTACATTATGACAAAATTAGCAGGTTAAACTGCTTCTTCAGCATTAAAACAAGAAATAAAGGATAAGCTGCAGAAACTCCCACAGGATCCTGTCTATAAGGACTATGGAGAGCTTTTCAAAGCGCTAGAAGAAATCAGGTCACAGGGAGGGAAAATAAATGAGATTTATAGTCCCGTAAGCCTGTTAATTTCAGGATGTGCCGGGGATCATGTAGCCTTCTAAGCAAAGCTTGTCCTGTGGTGCACCAGAAAACACATGGACAACACTGCTAGAAATTAAACACATATACACACACGAGAGAAAGTTAGTCGGATTACATCACATCTAGTGAAGAAGTAACATGGACAAGATAAGTGTAACCTCTTGAAAATAAAGGTTCTTCAAGGGTTCCTTGGAGATCTTTTGCTTCTTCATGTTACATTATAGGACCAATACTGCACAGTCTGAAAAACATATACAGTATATTTCCAAACGTTTTGGGACGCCTGTCTTTACATGCACATGAACTTTAATGACATCCCATTCTTAACCCACACGGTTTAATATGGAGTTGGCCCACCCTTTGCAGCTATAACAACTTTAACTCTTCTGGGAAGGCTTTCCACAAGGTTTAGGAGTGTGTTTATGGGAATTTTTGACCATTCTTCTAGAAGCGCATTTGTGAGGTCAGGCACTGATGTTGGACGAGAAGGCCTGGCTCGCAGTCTCCGCTCTAATTTTATCCCAAAGGTGTTCTGTCGGGTTGAGGTCAGGACTCTGTGCAGGCCAGTCAAGTTCCTCCACACCAAACTCGCTCATCCATGTCTTTATGGACCTTACTTTGTGCACTGGTGCTCAGTCATGTTGGAACAGGAAAGAGACGTCCCCAAACTGTTCCCACAAAGTTGGGAGCATGAAATTGTCCAAAATATCTTGGTATGCTGAAGCATTAAGAGTTCCTTTCACTGGAACTAAGCCCCTGACCCAACCCCTGAAAAACAACCCCACACCATAACCCCCCTCCACCAAACTTTACACTTGGCACAATGCAGTCAGGCAAGTACCGTTCTCCTGGCAACCGCCAAACCCAGACTCGTCCATCGCATTTCCAGACAGAGAAGCGTGATTCGTCACTGCAGAGAACACGTCTCCACTGCTCTAGAGTCCAGTGGCGGTGTGCTTTACACCACTGCATCCGACGCTTTGCATTGCACTTAGTGATGTAAGACTTGGATGCAGCTGCTCGGCCATGGAAACCCATTCCATGATGCTCTCTACGCACCGTTCTTGAGCTAATCTGAAGGCTCCACGAAGTTTGGAGGTCTGTATTCACTCTGCAGAAAGTTGACGACTTCTGCGCACTGTGAGCCTCAGCATGCGCTGACCCCGCTCTGTGATTTTACGCGGCCAAACACTTCATGGGTGAGTTGCTGTTGTTCCCACTTTGTTATAATACCACTAACAGTTGACCGTGGAATATTTAGTAGTAAGGAAATTTCATGAATGGACTTATTGAAGGGGTGGCAACCTATCACGGTACTTGAATTCACTGAGCTCCTGAGAGCGACCCATTCTTTCACAAATGTTTGTGATTGATTTTATACACTTTTAGCCAAGTGATTGGATTCAGTGATTTGGAGGGGTGTCCCAATACTTTTGGCAATATAGTGTATATTTTTTGTTTTGTCTCAAGCATACCAATATCTGTGAGCTTTAATAAGCCTCAAAGTGGGGGAAATGGAGTTCATTAAAAGTTAACAGCTTCCAGGTAAAGCATTCACACACTCTTAAAGAGCCTGTCCCTGGAAACTACCCCTTCCTTATTAGAAACAGGTTTGCATCCAGCAGTGTCCTCTCATAATGCAGCTACAGGAATCAGGTGAATAAGACGCCGTTTTAACGGATCATGCTGAGGAGATTCCAGAAAACTTTTAGTATCCTGCTGAAATAGAAAGAGCTGCTCCATAAAACACCACCATAATAACAATCAGGAAAAATAAAAATGAAATATTCAACTGCAATGAGGCTCATTTGCTCAAAGAGCGATTTTAAAATGTTCAGGAGAAAAAACATGGAAACATTGAAAGAATAAAAAAAAAGTTTAGATGAATTATAAGAATGTTTTTGTCTAATATTTATGATAATGTAAAAGTTCACAACAATGTAGTCATGTTACAGCCACATACAGAGGGGTCAAAAAGTTATATCACATGCATATGATAAAACAATGAATATTCAATGACGAAATATTTCAGATTCTGATCTATTTCTAGGTTACTAATCGTAAATGCAACAAAGAAGCATTTTCACTAGTGGAATGAGACTTTTGGACCCCAGTGTACAAGTAACAGGGCCTTATATTGTAAAACAGATTGTGTTTCCAGGTTCATGGTCCCTTTAGAATCGCATTTGAGATCTCTTCTTGTCACAAGTGCAGTTCAGGACTCGCATACCTGCTTCTGAGATGTGCTATTAAAGAGCTGTCTGGCAAAAAGGAAGCAAGTGTTAGGTGAGGTCCCCACAGGGATTGACGCAACAGAACAGAGCAGAAGTCTTTAAAACGCTTCAAAAACAGATGCCACATTCTTTTGCTTCAAATAAATCCATTTATTAGTCAAATCATCTGTGTTGATGAAACAGCACGCTTTACCAAGAACTAATCTCGCTGGACATTTTGATGTGAAGATAAAAAACACTGATTTAGCTAAAGTCACCATGATGTCAAAATGAACAAATTGCAGTATTTAATTATAAATTACTCATTTGTTCACATCATTTTCTTTAAATTCATGTGCTGTCATAATCTATAATAAAAACAACTTCCTCTTTAGCTGATGAGGCGTTTACTGGTGCAAGGGCGGGGCAACCTGTCACACACATATGATCGACCAATATTAAACCACAACCTTCCAATCAATTCCTGATAGACAAAATCAAATCCTGTCCTACATTTTTTCTCGTTTCTAAAATGTTTCACTCAATATGGGGAAGAAAAGACTATCGAAACGTCTGTTTCATGCCAACTTTAAAGTAATAAACTTATCCCATTTGCAAATATATGGTGATTTGCCCTTAAAAACACTATGGGCCCTATTTTAACGATCTGAGCGCATGGTCTAAACCGCACTGCACAAGTGCACTTAGGACGTGTCCGAATACACTTTTGCTAGTTTAACAACGGGAAAAATGGTCACCGCACCTGGCGTATGGACTAAAATTGTTGTCCCTAGTCTCTTAATGAGTCATGGGCATGTTTTGGGCGCAATAAACCTCATCTCCCATTCCCTTTAAAAGCCAGTTGGGCTTGCGCCATGGCGGATTTGCTATTTTGTCAGAATTTGCATGTGGCAAAACTGAACACTTCTCCAGAAAGGAATCCTTTTATTTTTAATATTTAAAAATGTTTGTGTGCTGCTGCGCGTCCCTGTGTGTGTAATAAGTAGGGTTGGGTACCGAAACCTGGTGCCAATAGCTATATAATGGGTATGTAACTGGACCGAATCAGAACGGAGATTTCAGTGCCTCATTTAGGTGGCACTTAAATTCAAACGTGCTTTCGCGCTTTGGCTGGCGCCGAGCCAGAGACAGAGCCAGAGACAGACTCTGCACTCGATCATCACATATCACAACTATTCAGTGTTTTCAACCACATAATATTTATTTTAGGTTTCAGATATTTAAATGCACACAATTACAAGCAAAAATACACATACTGATGTCTATAGTGGCAATGACAATCCTTTCAGACAGTTATAATATGACTACGTGTTTTATTCATATCAGATACACATTATATAGTATATATAGTAACTATCAGTGGCGGCTTGTCAATAGAGGGGGCGCCGCCCCCATCAAAATTCCAGAAATATACATGTATACAAAAATGATATAAAAATAAAATAGTTTACTCATACGACGTGCCGGCTGTTAGTAAGAGCCGCAGCATTTAATAAAAACTGGCTTTGATCGATTAACTATTTTATATGTTCTTCAAAATGTTTCATGCGGTTTCATGGGCGAGGGACGCCGGACAAATGGATGTCTATCGGAGTACAAAAATCTACGGGCAGCATGTGACCTGAAGCTGGTCTCTAATTGGTTTCTTAAAGATCCTCCTCCAGACGCAGGTTGCTGCGTCCCTGGCGAATCAGAATTGGACGTGTGTTATTTTATCCAATCTGATTGGTTCTCGTCACCTGTCATTCAACTTTACGCTCTTGGCCACTAAAGCGGAAGTGCACGGGCGACATCGCCACTCCGACTCCGCCATAACCTTGTTAGGAGGATGATCAGTTTCGTAGAGATGGCAGCAGTTAAACCAAATTCTTTCACAAGGCGTTCGCTGGAAGAAAAAAAATAAATAAAGGATCCCGAACTGGACCAACGCGATTTACAAATCCAGCAGCAGGCCAGTGACAGGACGCAGCTGCACTCGGAGCTTCACGTGCTTGTTATGAGAAACGTAGGTGGCTGGCTGGATGTGTTGTTAGCAATGCCCTTTATTGCTTTCCCTGTCTTTTATTTCAAAGTGTCGGTACTGAAGTTTTGTGGACAACAACGTAGGTAAGAGACCTCAAATATCTAACTGAAAAATGAAAACGTCATGACACTACTGAGATGACTGACTTTAATCAGAGAGTCATTGAGAAATTTGCTGGCCAGAAAGAAAGGAGAGCAAAATTTATGTTCAAGTAATCAACATGCTAGTCTGTTGTTGCTGTTTTCTTTTGTTTTTCCTTTCCTCATTCAATTCTATGTGGGAAATAAATGTGTAAAAAGATAAAAGTGAAGACACTTTTCTACTTGATTTAGTCGACATGCATCTTGATACTGCTTTGTATTTTTTTGACTGCAAACACCTGTATAGTGAAGCTGTTGTGTATCCGCTTAAACCATTCAAATGTATTGACACAGCGCAAGAAGTATTGAGCGCTCCATGAACCACGTGACCGCGCGCGCCGCCGGGAGATGAGAGCATGTCGCAACTCCGTTTTTCAACGCCTCTGGCTTTAACTGTTATGCCCAAAACGCTATTTATTGTTTGAATTTCGCATTAAAACCTAAATAAATGTAAAAGCTTAGACTTTGTTTAATATCAAAAGCAGGTTTGGCAATTTGGCGTGAGATTAAGTTGGGCAGAGTGAGACCGTGAGACAGAGCCTGAAAGCGTGAGCATCATGCCAAATGCGTGAGAGTTGGCAACCCTGTTTTAAAGTATCGGTTCAGGCACCCGGTACCGTTTTAAAAGTATCGGTTTGGCACCGATAACGTAAAAAACCCAAACGATACCCAACCTTAGAAATAAGCAGAGTGTACGCACGTTGTGCACCCGCGGCACATATTACTAACACACGCCCTTTAAATAACACAAAACATATTGCGTAACGTGCCAACAATGTGCCTGTACACAACTCGTTTTCAGATCAGATGGGTGAACGGATGGACATGAGTGCATTTGCTATTTAAACAACGTGGCGCAGGACGTGAAAATAATAACTGCGTCAGGGTGAAATTGCGCCTGGCGCCGCATTGCACCGGGTATATGATAGGGTCCAATGAAACAAGTAAGAAAAATCTGTCCTTTTCTTGAGCAAAGAGCTTTTATATGGTGTGTTGGTACCGAACAAACACTGAGGCCCGAAGAGTTTGATCTTTTCAAACATGTAAACACTAAAATGGAATCAGCTGATTAGTTCATTCTCATTTGACTCTCGAAAACCACATTTTATTGAACTAAGTAAATCAAGCATCAGAAATGCATCTTTAAAAAGCAAACCCCAAATGTTCATCTGTGAAACGATGCTTAGTCAGCGTAATCTCGGACAATCTGAGAGTAAACAGTGCATTTGCATTTGTGCACACGTAAATATCGCGGTTTGATCAAGGGGTTCCCCTGTGCAGCCCGCATCTGGAAGTCATTTTCACGCAACTAGACTCTCTTGTAGGGGCAGCTTTGATGAAGAACAGAAAGAGTTGCTTTCCAACTGCCCTCTGGGAGGAAATCCGTAGGTACGGGCATGGACAGTCACACACGTAGATCACGTCTTGTAAGCCGCTATATATATGCTGTCGTGATTCACTGGAAACAAGCCGGGAATTGTCTGCGGGTTAGGGAAACAGGTCTTATGTTTCTCTTAAGTTATTATTACGAGAAGCACTGGATCTGGTTAAGAGAATGTAAAGGAGCTCAGAAAGGGGGAGAGATGTTATGGTACACTTTCTAATAAAGAGCACAGCCATATGAGACATAAGAGTAAATAATGTAAAAGGGTAATGGCATATCCACAAATCGTAAAGTAAACCAATGGATGATTTAATTAGAATGATGAAAAACAGGTTTTGTTAACACACTGAACTCAAGTAAAATAAAGAACCAGCAATGAAAACTCTTACAGGTTGTCTGAAACACCACCAAGGGTAAATCAAGGGTATCAAGGGTAAATAGTTCTTAACAGAGGCAACACAATGGTCAATCTCTCAGAAACTTACTTGAACAAGTACCAAAAAGTACTTGTACTAAAAAACAAAAATGATACTATATTATACTAACATATACTATATTAATTGCATATGTCAATTAAATGCATTTATATATTATTCTCTATTTATATATACATATGAAAACAGGTATGTAGTGTATATTTAAGTGCTGTTGAATCAATTAATCGTGATTAATCGCATCTAACATAAAAGTTTGTCTTTGTATAGGGTTAGGGTTATATATATATATATACATACATACATACATACATACATACATACATACATACATACATACATACATACATACATACATACATACATACATACATACATACATACATACATACATACATACATACATACATACATACATACATACATACATACATACATACATACATACATACATACATACATACATACATACATACATACATACATACATACATACATACATACATACATACATACATACATACATACATACATACATACATACATACATACATACATACATACATACATACATACATATAATATAATATAAACACACATAATGTATATTATATAAACAAACTTATGTCAAATGCAATTAATCACGATTAATCGATTTGACAGCAATATACTGTATATACACACTGTGTGTGTGTGTGTGTGTGTGTGTTTGTGTGTGTGTGTATATATATATACACACACACATATACATTTATATAGATATTTAGTGTTGGGCAATCGATTAATCTCATCCAAAACACACACATGCATGTATTTATGTATTTTATATATAAATACATAAATGCAAATGCTTTATATATAAATGCAATAAAGCATCATGTCCAGAAAGTGTACTGTACAGTATTTTTTACTGCATTGGTAATGAAAGACAAAAAGACATCTTTATGCAAAATGTAATTTCTTTGTTTCCCCTTTTGATTATGGAGTAAAACATGACCTGGACATTACTTTGGGAGACCCACAGAGCAACCGGCAGCAAACACACACGCCGGGCGCTGTATAAATGCAGTGTAACTGGGCTGATTGTTGTCTGTTGTCATGCTCTGCCAGATCCATCTCTAGGCAGGTGCTGGGAGGCTGTAGAACAGCACTGTTTCAGCCAGAGACGAAATGAATCCATGTCTGTCTGCCTCTCTCTTTCTGTCTTTCTCTGAGAGTGGTCTTCCTCTTCTTCATCTTCTAATAAAATGACTATTTAAGTTCTGATGCATCTCTGAATCCTCTAAAACAGTTTCGACTTCTTTCTCTTTGACCTGGGAAGGAGACACTTTACAGTCAGTTTTACCTTACGGTCTCAATGAATTGCCTTTGTCTGGGCAATCTTTAATCAAAAAACATTCAAACTTTCTCCTTCTCAGAAATGACTTTACAAATCCCTGTCACTTTTCAATCCCTCCCTTCACTCACCTGTCAGTAACCAGTAACACTTACTGTTCACAATCCAATCAATTTACAATAGATAAAGTAAGTCCTGCGCTGCATTACAAAAAGATTTTTTTACATACATTTAAATATAAAACACTCCAAATTAAGCTCCCCTGATCTGAACATGCGGTTCTGTAGCTGAATAAGCAAATGATGTCTGCTGGGTGATTCTTTTCAGCCTTTAGAGGAGAAATGCTTTTAAACATGGTCTTTATTAGAGCAGATGCCATGGCACTGAGTCTCACCATCTGTGGACAGCAGTGATTGTGCGGTTTGTTTGTGAAAAGAAAAAAAAAACTGTGGGACTGATTCTTGTCTCTGTGCCCAACATCCAATGACTTGTATTTTGCCTGCTGGGAAGCTGCTACTGGCAAATTTCTCGATGCCCATACAGGGATTTTAAGGCCATTTGTTTTTTGATTACTCTAGAGATGTTGGCAGGGTAATAAAGACGTTGGCACGGAAGGTGTTAGAGGTCTGAACAGTGACTGTGCTCATAATCTTCACTCGTTAGTGAACCTACTTAGATTTGATCTGCTTTATTTACACTAATATTAAAAAGTTTGCGGTAAATGCGATTTATTTCTAAAGAAATGTATCAATTAGGGATGCATCGATACCACATTTTCCAGAACAAGTCTGATACGATACTTTTATTTTTAGTACTTGTCGATACATTTCCTTCAGTTATTTTCATGCCTAATTATGCTTATTACTTACAGAGGAGTTACTGTTAACCACCGAAATTACCCAGAACAATTTGTCCCAGGTACTTCTTTCCCCCCAGACCTGTTGCTGTCTGCATTTCCATAGCGGTCATCGTGAAGATTAGTCCGGTGACGTAGGACTGTGCGTGACTTTCCAGTTCACGCTGGATTTCGTCCTCCACATATAAGCTTAATAAAGCCTGAACCTCGTCGTCGGTCCATCTGTCAGATTTTTTAAACTCTATGCAAGAAACATCTCATGGATGCACTGGGACGCATCCTCAGTGATGTATCCTGGGATCATTGGGTGTTTCGGGTCTCACAACATCATAACACCCTCACCCAGGCGACCCAGCCGGGGTTGATCAAGCCCCGACTTGTGTCCCAGTAGCAGTCTACGGATCAGCCCCCTTAATCCAGAGCCACCTGGTGGCCTTCTCTGCGGCTTTGCTCGTGGATTGAATGGCTCTCTTATCACCCGCCCCTGTAACTCCCAAACAACAGAGGACTTTGCAAAGTGAACATCCTGCAAAGCCTCTACAGCCGACTTCTATAGGCTCATAGAAAGTTATCCAGCCTCTCTCCCTGCACCCCTCCACCATTTCCTGGTACTTAGCGTGTTTCCTCTTATTGGCTTCCTCAATACTCTCTGTCCAGGGCCCCGTAAGTTCCAGCATGATCAGATGTTTTGAAACCTCAGAGGTAACTATCATGCCTGGGCAGAGATTTGTTATTACAATGTACTGAGGGAACCTTAGCTGTTTTCCCAGGTCGACCATCAGCCAGAGCCTATAAGCAGCTGCCGAGGAGATGTTCTAAAGAGCCTCTTCCAGAGCAAAGAAGGCAGGACGGTGTCTCGCTCCTCCCCCAGACATGGAGGTTCGCTGGGCTTGGCAGGGCATCGTAAACAGCTTGTACCAGGAAACGGACCCAATGGAAGTCTGCCTGCAAGATGTTCGCCCAGGTAATCCTGCGCTGCAGTGTACTCTCCCACCTAGTCCGCGCTCCCTGCTGCCTAAGTCCCACCGCCCTGCTCACTCGCACTTCCTCCACACCTGCTTGGACCTCTTCCTGGAGTAGATAGTGCCTTTCCTTGACGCGGGCCTGGCTAACCAGAGTCTTTGGGATTAGCCCAAGCCCACTCAACCTATCGCCATGGTGCCCACCAGTGCCTTTTGTCTCAGGCATGACTCCACCACCACTTTCCCAGCATTCCATTTCCTTCCTGTTGATTCCTTCCAATTGTTGATTCGAATAGCAAACAATTCTTACTGCACGCACCTCAACAGACTTTTTTAAAACGGTGGTTGAAATAAAAACGCTACGTAGAGTCAACCAATCAAAATGCTGCATGAACTCAACCAATCAGCAAGTCCCACCCCCAAAAGTTCCTGAACTTTGAAAACTTCGCGAGCAGGGACTTTCTAAAGAGGCATTTTTTACCCAGAACTTCATTTAGACCCAGAACACACAGGGTTCCACCCCAACGTTCCTAGTTCCCGGGGAAAGTTCTTGCGGTGGAAACGCGGTTTATCTTTAATTTGATAGCACAGTGTTTTTCTCTTTGTCTTTTGTTGTTAGATTAACATTGAGGACAAATACGGCAGCAGGAATATTAGGCTGCCGTCACTTTAGTATCCAACATACATTTACACACGCATTTTCTTTTCAAATGTTTACGTTCACTTAAAGACATAACCGACGGTTTCAAAAGAATACATAATTTTGTTGAATTTGTCTGTTCACGTGCAAGACATGAAAGAGAACTCGATTTAATAGTCTTATTCGCACAATGTCTGAGAGGTATAGCTTTTCTGTGCACACGCTTTGGTTGTTTGCGCACAGAAAACTTCTTGAAAACGTCATGTGATTACTGTACTGCTTTCCTGTAATAATAATCAGTGTTACTTATGTTACAGTGCAATCAGTGGAGGGTTACTTTGAAAAGTAATTAAAGGGTTAGTTCACCCAAAAATGAAAATTCTGTCATTAATTACTCACCCTCATGTCGTTCGACACCCGTAAGACCTCCGTTCATATTCGGAACACAAATGAAGATATTTTTGTTGAAAGCTGATGGCTGAGAAAGGCTTCAGATAGGCCTCCATTGGCATTCAGTACATTTACACTCCGAAGACCCATAAAAGGCACTTAAAACGTCGTTACAAAGTCCATCTCACCACAGTGACTCTACAATAATTTTACGATGCGACGACAAATAGTTTTTTTGCGCAAAAAAAATCAAAATAACACCTTTAGCCAACTTGTTCTTGTCTTCCGTGTGTGCCTCCACGACGCATGCGCGAGAATTTGACGCAGATCCGGCGTTCGGACAGATGACCCAGAAGCGATTTGTTTACAAGCAGAGGAAGACGCGCATATCTAAGCTGTTGAATTCTACATTGATCGTGCTTTAGGTCTCGGCGTAGATCTCAAAATCGGGCTAAAGTGTGCATTTCATGGATTCCCGAACCCCGGCGCTACGTCATATTCTCGCGCATGCGTCGTGGAGGCACACACGGAAGACAAGAACAAGTTGGCTAAAGGTGTTATTTTGATTTTTTTTGCGCAAAAAAACTATTTGTCGTCGCATCGTAAAATTATTGTAGAGCCACTGTGGTGAGATGGACTTTGTAACGACGTTTTAAGTGCCTTTTATGGGTCTTGTGAGTGTAAATGTACTGAATGCCAATGGAGGCCTATCTGAAGCCTTTCTCAGCCATCAGCTTTCAACAAAAATATCTTCATTTGTGTTCCGAATATGAACAGAGGTCTTACAGGTGTCGAACGACATGAGGGTGAGTAATCAATGACAGAATTTTCATTTTTGGGTGAACTAACCCTTTAATGTAAAGAACCTGTACCAGTAGCCTGGCTCCGCCCTCCTACGTACTTCCGCTCAATACAAATTTTCCTTCAGTACTCCGTCTGGGACTGAGGTATATTCTCTGGTTTTCTCCTGTCAAATTTTAACCGATCCAATCAGCGAACAGAGGGAGTGGCTGAGAACGATGACGTTGATGTCGTGCGCTAGTTTGAGATGACAGAGAGCATATGTAGGCCATGCCCACACCGGGAGGGAAACAATCCAATGCTCTCCATTGACTTTGTATTGCGTGAGGCTGCCTCCTTGTCATTTCTGACTTATAACAAAAAA
This sequence comes from Gobio gobio, assembly GCF_949357685.1. Lineage (NCBI taxonomy): Eukaryota > Metazoa > Chordata > Actinopteri > Cypriniformes > Gobionidae > Gobio > Gobio gobio. Next base: position 40,320,133 of record NC_137118.1, on the reverse strand, counting down.
TAGAACAATGTCTAAAAGCGGCTATGTGACAGGGTGTACAGAAAACAAGCTAATAAACAGAACTAAGTTTTAATAAGCTGTCGACCCCAAAAAAACGAGGGTTTAAGGAGACAAAAGTGGATACAGGCAATAAAGACGTGAAGCATCAGCAGGAAGAATGGGTACATTTTGGGATCCTGACACATTTGTCACTGTTAAGTCAAATATCCAAATGTCAGTTTTACATATTATATTTCCTGTCGCTGATTACGTTCCCCTCTGGGTGTAGTTCTCAGTGTAATATAACATGTAGCGCTCGGTCTCAATTGCCTGTATCCAACTTTTGTGTCCTTAAACGATCCTTTTTTGGGTCAACAGTTTATAAAAACTTCTGGGTTTTTGGTTATGTGTTCAGCTTTTAGACATTGTTCTGTTATTTTGTTACAAGTCAAAAATGACAAGGAGGCCGCTTCACGCAATACAAAGTCAATGGAGACGGTTTGATTGTTTTTCCCCCCCGGTGGGTATGGTCTTCAGATTATGACGCGTGTCGCTCTGTCTCTATACGTCACGACCAAACGTTAGTGATTGGTTATGGCAGATCCAGAATGGCTCTGGGCAGATCCAATAGGTTTAAACTTCAACAGAGTACCCGCCTTCAAGGAAGTTAACGCTTGTCAATGGAGAGTGGACAGAGAGTGCCCTGGTAGGACCAGTCTACATAAGCAGCATGTTATACATTCAATTATTATATATTATTTATTTATTTGACATTTTTGGTACTTGAACGGGCTCAGTCCTCATTATTTTCATTGTATGGAAAATAACATGAATATTCTTCAAAACATCTATTTTGTGTGGAGAGAGAAAGTCATACAGATTTGGAACAACATGAGGATGTGTAAACAATGACAGGATTTTGGTGATCTATCCCTTTAGCACAGTCTGCCACATAAAACGCAGATTCATTCATGATACACCACCACTAATTTGTGTCACGTTCAAGAAGAGCATTCCAGCTCTCAAATTGTGCGCAATTAGCAGAGGCATTCAAAGCCACACGTCTGTTTAAAAACCTCATTCCAGGAACAGAATGAGAGACTCCAGCTGGATTTCTCCACTCGTGTGATATTCTCTAAAGAAGTAAGAGCCAGATCTCCGTGCCACGGAAGTCTATTAAAGTTTGGAAAGTCTTACAGCGGTGGCAGAACCTGCTTCGTATATATATATGGCCTGCAGAAAGAGAAAGAAAGTCCAATACAAACTCTCAGTGTCCCTCAACACCTGACACGCGAGCACATGCACAAAACATCTGGCGTAGAGGCACCATTCTGTCATGGACCACCGCGGCCTCGGTCCGTCAGGGCCTGCGAACGTCACCGCTTTAAGTGTTTGCTGACAGGGGGGCAGTCGGTGACACCGGGAGACTAGAAACACTTTTAAACAGAAACATTTAAACATTTACTCTGCCTGCTAGCCACACAAACACTCTTGTTTTTACCAAGTTTTAAAAGACCCTCATTAAACATTAATCTCTCCATATCCCAGCATAACGTCAATACAATATGAAGCCAAAGTGTCTTTCGTATATGTCTGCCAACTCGAGAAACTTTCATATATGTCTGCCAACCCAAAAAACATGGGCTCTGTTCCAAATGCTAGTTAGCTGCCCTTCTACCTACTGTCGACTTTGGCAGCTCCCTTGTAAGGCGGCATCCAAACTAAACTGATTTGAAATGTGTAACGACTCGGTTAACAAATCATTCGCGCCACACATACGCTCCTCTCATAAAGTGCATAAGACATTCATCTAGTGTTTGTAGTAGATCTGTAGTAAGTCTAGATGTTGGAATGCTGCTAAGCTAACCACCCATTACACACAAATATTGGGTGAAATTGTTCATTTTATTCAGCTATTTTAATGAATATTTTACTGTAAAATATACCACACAGATATTCACACCATCAATATACTTTCTGATCAGTTAAATGTTATGATTTTTTCATGACATTTCCATGATTCCCCAGTTGTTTGTGACGAATGGTAATGATTTCTACAATCCACTTGCCGAGTTCTCACTGCATGATTTTTAAAGTAGTCAGATCACTCTTCTTTTCACACTGCGCGACTTACTGGGGTAGCATTCAGTCGCTGCTGTGTGCACATTGCACAATGGATCGGCGATACACACTGCATGACTTTACAATATGCCGCCAACTCTGTTATGAAACTACATTTCCCAACCCATCACACTCGAGAAATGACAAGGAAATAACATGAGATCACGCGTGCGTGAGACCGGAGTTCTGGCGCAAGACTGGAACCGTTATTAAAAATGATGACCCGTAAGAAGCTTGCGATCAAAATTGTCTGTGCCCTGATTTGCAGCGAAAAGGAGAAAGAAAGAAAAAAAGATTATGGAGGAGGAAAGTGTTGGGGAGACACGTGGAGCAAGGATTGTGTTTTTCAAAGAGAGTTTGAGGTAAATATATAATTTTGCAATGTGCTGCTGTTGCGGCTGGTCAAGCAAATGTTTGTGCTTTGTTTCTGTTTTATATAATTGTAAATATATATTTTAAAATACTGATATTCTGGTCTGTAACTCCTCCCTGAACTTCTTGTTCAAGCTCTCTCATTGGTTGTAGGTCATCGCCGATATAATTTTCAGTCAGAACACATTTCACAAAGCAGGATTTTGAATCGCCGGCGACTCATCAGTGATTCTCTCAGATCACGTCTTTGATAATTCACACTAGATGGATAGAATAGGATGGATGGACATTTGAAACACTATAGAAAGATGGATGGATGGATGGATGGACAAAATGATAGATAGATAGATAGATAGATAGATAGATAGATAGATAGATAGATAGATAGATAGATAGATAGATAGATAGATAGATAGATAGATAGATAGATAGATAGATAGATAGATAGATAGATAGATAGATAGATAGATAGATAGATAGATAGATAGATAGATAGATAGATAGATAGATAGATAGATAGATAGATAGATAGATAGATAGATAGATAGATAGATAGATAGATAGATAGATAGATAGACAGACAGATAGACGAAATACTAAAGAGGATGCATGATGGATGGATGGATGGACAGACAGAACAATAGATAGAACGATAGATAGAATGATAGATAGAATGATAGACAGACAGACAGACAGATAGATAGACAGACAGACAGACAGACATTTTAATTCTTTTTTTACATTTAAAATACTATAGAAAGATGGATGGATGGATGAATAGATGGACAGAACGACAGACAGACAGACTTTTTTTTAACATTTAAAATACTATAGAAAGATGGATGCATGGATGGATGGATGGATGAACAGAACGATAGATATATAGATAGACCGACAGACAGACAGACAGGCAGGCAGACAGACAGACAGATAGATATTTTGAAATACTATGGATGGATGGACATTTGAAATACTAAAGAAGGATGGATGATGGATGGATGGATGGACAGACAGAACAATAGATAGAACAATAGATAGATATTTTTTATTCTTTTTTTACATTTTAAATACTATAGAAAGATGGATGAATCAATAGATAGAACTAGATAGATAGAATCACCTAGGAATAATAACATTGAAATAATAACTCAGAAATAATAATAAATGCCAAATAATCTCCAAAACAGTGTGACTATTTTAGGATAAACACATTTTCTCAGGATCTGCGTCCCTCAGGTCTGAAGAAGTTGCTCAATGCAAATCTAAACCATTCATGGGATTTTTATTGTACAATTATGGAGGCCACTGAGGTACTGGCAAAGGAGGAGATTAAATTATACACATTTTCCTATTAATAAGTAAAAAATAGCTGGAGAGAGAAGCACCCAGGGGGGCCTCCACTGGAAAAATACAAGGTGCTGGCAAAAGACCAATGTTTTCCATACAACGGAAGAGGGTTCTGGGAAACCCGCTTCTGTCTGCTCGACTGGCTGCAGGAGCAGAGAGAAAGCAGCATCCAAGGCTGAATGAAGTGGACACCAGAGAGTAAGACAACCGGAATTATCACTGACATTTTTATGGCTGCAGTCGCAGGGGTTTATGGGTATCATATGCAACATTAGATAACAGGCCTCCAGGAGTTTGGGTGCGTTACGAGCAGAACGACCACAATAAGACGTGTTATTAGATGGAGGATAGGTGTAAATCTGCGGATGTGAGTGATGATACCTGGATCTCTGTCGCTCCAGCGCTGCTCGTTTGGCTTGAGTCTCCAGCTGTTGGAGATGTCTGTGGCGACGTTTGCGGCAGGGGGCCACATCTGTGATGTCATTTAGGCTGTCGTCCATCGGGCTGCTTTCTGGCATCTCTGTTAGACAAAACATGGAAAAGTTCAAGTGTTAAAGTTCATCCACTGTTCATGCTTACCATTTTTTTCAGTCGTAGTGTTTGTCTTTTGATGAAAATGTACTTGCCATATTTATGAATGTTACTTTAGAAATGGTATAGATAATTCATTGTAAAAGATATGATTTTTTTAAAAGTATTTCAGTAAATATATATATTTTTTAAAATGTATCATTTCAATATTTAACATTATAATGTGCAGAAATAACAATGTGCATGGAACAGACCAAATAATATACACAAATTTGGGGAAAGAAATATAAACATAAAATCACTTGAAATGTCAACTAGCAAATGGTACGCTAGCATGGGGGGTGGATTCTCATGCTAAACATGGCCAAAATTTAAAAAAACTAGTTGGACGTATTGGAGTATGCCAAATACACTCCTTCAGGATTCAAGTTTTGGAGCGTTTTTTTCCCCGAGTATAGCCCTTTAAGAAGTCATAAAGGGCGGAATTCCTTGTGTGTGCACTTCTCCCGGATATGCGCGTGGTGCGCACATCAACCAGAACTAGAGCAAGAGCACGTCCATCAACGAGCTTCGTTCGGGTTACAGGAGCCATTGGCAGCGCTGTCATTTAGTTTTTAGACCACAAAATCAATAAAGTCACTTAAGAAGTGTGTTTTTGTTTGTGGTAACCTTGTTCAGCCTCCCACAGGGCTCCCACACACATTCATTCAAATTCAAGGACTTTCAAATTCTTAGGGTGGGGACACATTTCAAGTGAGCGCAAGGTTACATTGTCACAGTTTTCGTGTGTCAAACACAACTATGCAAAAAAGCATTATTTTGCATTTGTTTTGGCCATATGACAGATATCTGATATTCTAATTATTTATTGAACACAATATACAGTCATTGACTGAACATATTTGGGTTCGGTGTAAGCACTGAAAACGTTGAGGTATCATCATAGCGTGAACGTCATGGCAACGTACAACACAAAGAACCTCACGCGGGAAACACTTAATGTAACGTATAAGTAAGGGATAATGTACATCCAGCCGGTTGTTATCGCAGAATAAACCCGACAGTGATCAGGACCCCGACGCTCATTACACGGCTACTTGCCTCAAGTAAATTAGACACGAAATATTCGAAATATTTTATTAGCTCATACGCAAAGAAAAATTGTTAAAAACTGCTTTGAGCCTTTATCCATTGCTGAAAAGATTTGTTTTTTACCATATATGTTGAAATTAATGCTGAAGTCTTCCATTGTAACCGTGGTGGTTAAGTGTTTTTCATTCACAAGATGGCGGCAGACAGTCAACGACAGCGGAGTGAGACGTTAAGCATATCAGTAGTACCGGTCAAGATAACTCGTAGTACCCGGATGAGCGGTGTGTTATTCACTTTGGCAGTTGTTATCTGGGAATAACATACCGCTGGAATGCGCGATTGACCAATCAGAATCAAGTATTCCACAGAGTCGTGTAATGAATGCGTGTAACTAATGTAAATCAAGCAAGCTATTATGCATAGGCCACAAAGTGTTGGCGAAATAACACATTAGCGGACCGGAGGGTATAATATGTAATTTTTTCCAGAAAACTTCTTAAATTTAAAACACAAAATAAATTCAAGCACTTTCAAAGACCTATATTTATGTATGTTTATTTTCAAAAAGTTTCCAGGGCCTTGAATTTTTTTTTAAACTTTCAAGGATTTTATAGCCTGACAAGCCAGACCCACATCAAGATGTTGGGTCTGGGAACACACCGTTGGCAGGGCTCAATACGAGAGGTGGGATAAACGGTTGTCTTTCAAATTCCCTCAGCACGCAATAGGATAGCGCTACAACCAACCAGAGCGCTATCAGTGGTGACAACAATCACAAGTAGATTGTGGCTGAGTCCCATGCGTTTTCCCACCAGCAGAGCTAGTTGATAGATTAAACTTTTGTCGTATCCGGTCGGCAAATCTCAGAACACATCTTCCTTTTTTAAGAATGACTTCAGTGCCTTAACGTTCTTTGTTAGCAGGGAAGTAGCAGGGATTTCATGCGGAACCGTCACAACTCTGCCGTCATTATGTTAAGCCCGCCCACCGACTCTATACATGATGTGATTGGCCTAACTAGAGTCTGGTTTTTCAAGCTCGCAAGTCTACGGAGAGTTGCTAGACGACCTTGGATGCAAATTACATTTGCTGCCGCTAGGGTCCGTCTAGATTTCTAGGCTAAGGATTTCAAGGACCCGTGGGAACCCTGTTCCGAAATAACCCAGCGTTAAGGAAACAGTGGATGCAGTTTGTTTTTCCGGAGGAGCAACGGAGTTCTGCAAGTGTGTTTGTTCCCAGTCATGAGTCGAAACTGCAGGCGTGAGTGAAATTGCATCAAATGTCTGTGTTTTGTTGGCAATCGGCGTGTAAGTGCATATAATGTGAACAACACGAACGTATAGTGAATCGAAAGCACTGCACGCCTGCACAAGTTCGGCTGTTTTCGGAAAGAATCGGTACAGCGTACCGGTCTTTTGTAAATATGATAAAACTAAAGACTCTTCGGAGAAATGACGGATGCAATACTACTCTATAGGTACTATAGGAACTGTGTGCGTTATGTCTCCTTTAATATTATTTATATATTATTATATAATATTACAACTTTTTAAGAAAAGTAATGTGTTACGTTACTTTTGCGTTACTTTTTCTCACCTGGGCTGGCCTTGTTTTTTTGTTTTGTTTTTTTTAATAACAAAAATGTTCTATTTTTGTGCAAATGTAAAGACCTCTTTATACCAAAATTGAAATAATAAGCCTCAGGTTGAGGTAAAAATGCACGTTCACGCATGAACAGCTGAGCTGTGTGGCCATTCTGGATAATGGAAGAATAGGACGCAGGAGAAAAAAAAAAAGTTTTTACCAATAAAAACAAAAAATATAGTAATTTTTGCTCATGGTTTAACTGAATCATAAAAGGTCAGCAGCAAGACATTGGTCAATAAAGTTAGATTAAATGCATAAAAATATTTGTTTTATTTAACATTTAATTATTGGAGGATTGTATAGTACTCTGAATTTGCATTTGACTTATTTTATAAATTTTGAGGAGTACTGCATCTTTATTGTGCAAGTGAGACGAATACATGCTCAAATTTAGTCTAGAACTACAATAACCATCATGTTAACACACAACGCCTCTGCGCTTACTAGGGATGTGACGGTGAGGAAATTTCCCCACCGGTTAATTGATGTGTGACAACACCGGTAATACCGGTATCACCGGCGGAGGCTTTTAAATCACTAATTCTATCTAACCGAAAGTAACATGCACACGACCGCTCTGAACTGAAAACGCGTCAGTGCGCACACACCGTGAATGACAGCTCGTCTGTAAATGCGCGCTCTGTGAGGCCATGGGCGCGTCTCAATCAGTTCCCTAGTTCAGTATTCAAGACACTGATCAAGCATTGATCAGTCTATGATTGAGATGCACGCCATGAATGAATAACAGTTCGTCCGTAAAGCCTTGTTTATACTCGGTGCGCGTGGCAAAAATAAATGCGCGTTGTCAGCGTAGCGCGGAGGCTCGCACTGTGGAGCCAGGCGAAAGTAAACAATGCGCGCTCTGTGCGGCCGTGCACATTTTACTTTCGGTTTGAATTAGCGCCAATTCGACTGCGGGTTGCTTGAATTGTGGGTTCATTAGCCTATTATTTTTAATGAAAAACACAACAACAAAACAAATGACAAACTCCCTTAAATAGGCGCTTTTACGTTTCACTTTGAAACCAGATCTTCCGCGAGATCCGCAGCTCCGCAGCTCCACCGCAGCTCCTCACTCTTAAATCTGATGAATGACTCCTGCCGCTGCTGAGACTCACGGTCGGATTCTGCTTTATTAAGCAGATACAGTTCAGTTTTTATTTGTATTGTCTGTTCTCTAACTGAACTAAATTATTTTATTACTATAAAAAAATCAAAAAGACGGTGGGCGGTGCCACGGTGGGCAAGTGATGTAACCGGTGTTGAGTCTGGACACCGGTAACACCGGCAACACCGACTATCGTAGCAAGCCTAGCGCTTACTCTCGATTTTTCTCAACATGGGGACAGGAGAGCTGTCAGTCAAATAAATGTGAAAAAGTAACTTTTTTTAAAAAGTAACAATATTTAGTTGTAAATTTGAAAAGTAATGCATTACTTTACTAGTTACTTGAAAAATGTATCTGATTACGTAACTTGTAATGCATTACACCCAACACTGGTTATCATTGATTCATTTTATTTATTTATTTTTATAATAAAACAATTATTTAGCCAATAATTCCATTTTATTTTCAAACACATTTCATTTAAAGCCGAAATATTCAGCAAACCTGATCGATTATTACCATTTCTAAATTTGAGCTACATAGCCATCTGATGCCAATTTAATGATTTCAATCATTTGAAAAAAGGACAAGATGAGTTATTATTATTTGTGAATGTTTGTATGTATAATAGCTCTGAACAGGATTGATGGAGGTTCTCACAGCCAGTGTTTAGGCAGCCGGCAAAGATGTGACTCCGCTAACACAATCAACATCATAAACGTATTAAAAGCATGTTGAGCATCAACATTAAAGCGCTGTAGATGCAGCTTGACTGCAATAAACACAGCAGGAGAACATCTGTCTCATGTGATATGACAGTGTAGCACAGTGGGAGATTGTTTAGGACTGCAAAGAATCCAATAGTACTTGTTCTAGAAGTCATTCTCATGTGCCAGTGCCTTTTTGCATTGCCAGACATGTTTCCATGCCTGATTCTGGCAGTTGTTTACATCTACATGAGTTTCATTTACACTGGTGGACAGATATTACTATGAAACTTGGTGGGTTTGACTCGCGTTAGTTGGTGCAACAAACATCCTAACCACATTAAAGACTCTTTCAATTATGCTTCATGTACTGCACCCTTATGGTAAACTTAATAGTGAAGAAAAAAGACTTAAGCTACAACTCCTACTCTTTAAGTACAAAAACATTACCAAGCACACACTTCTGAAACATAAACCATTGCATCATGCTTGATGAGAAAGGAAAAGGACAGTAATTGAAGTTCAAAGGGCTCCGTCTGAGGAACCAAGCCAAAGCCACTCACACCTAGCAACCATACATTACAATTCAGCTTGTTTACAGGGTCACATGGCCTTAAAGAAGGGGGTTTCTAGCTTTTCACTTTTACTCCACAGAGCTTACACAGGGGGAAAAACTTGAGCAACTTACAGACCAAATCATGTGTGACTCCACCTAATTTCCCTTTCTGTGCCTCAAAACTCTGACTCAACGGCTTGAAGCCCCCAAATACGGTCTTTGAGTAGCCCGATGTCGAAATCCACCAAAAGCAGACGGTGTTGCCAAGGAACAACTATTCTAGGAGATGATGTCATAGCTGGGTAAGCAATGACGGACAACGCAAAGGAGGGCTAAGGGAATGAACAACCTGTAGGCCGTCTTAGTTCTGGCTCAAAGGTTTAATATGCTGCTTCATCCCACTTTCAAAATCAAAATCATCCTTCTGGGCGAGCTTTAGACAACAGAGCAAATGCCTACAGTGATGTCATCTCTTTCATTGACGTAATGCGGTATACGTTTCTGCAGTTTATTTGTGATCTACTGGTAGAACTACTACAATATAAGTAGTGTTATGTAACTGACTGGCTGTGTCCGAAATCGCCCCCTATACCCTCATTTAATATTCCCTGCATTAGTCCAGTCATATAGTTCACTTGATGGAGTGAATGAAAACGAGTGAGTTGATGGATGTAGTATCCGTGACGTCACCTATAGGATTCTGAAGAGCAGTTTTGAAGCGTAAAGTCGGGTCGAGCTGGCCGTTGCCATCTTGGCAGCACGTCATCACCATAGACCAGGGGTCGGGAACCTTTTTTGACCAAAGAGCCATTTTTCCATTTTTGGTTAATGCATTTTTTCCAAAAGAGCCACAGTAAAAAATAATATTAATTATTATTAAAAAACATGCTTTTTTCCCCAATAAAATTTCAACAATAGTAATTATTAGGTCCATAACTAAAAACAAACACATATGCAGCGAACAATAAATAAGTTGCAATATGGAATTAATTGTGCAGGGCTTTGTGAGGTTGAGTTATAAATCCTCTTTGTGTGTGTGAACATCTACTATGTTTACGTGAATACTCGACTTGGCATTTTGATATATTTCTGTAGCCTATTAATTTGACGTGCAGCCGAGGACAAAGCTGTGCTTTTCCGTGTTGCGCTCGGAGCGCGTGCACAGCATCCTGTCACTAATTCAGTTGTCTTTCACGACTTATCGCGCGTTTATCATTAATTTTCGTCAACTGAAATCTGCGTGGATTATCATAAATACACATTTATTTATCACAAGGGTCTCTGCGGCAAAAGCGAAAGTACCCACGTGTGAAATGTTTCGAAATGTCTTTTTCCACAGCAGACCACCAGTTTCAATAAAAGGATATATTCAAGTTTGTATAGCCTACTTTTACATTTTCGCTGCTGTTCTAAAAATGGTTTTCGGTTACCTTAAACAAGCCACAGCTGCTTGAATCCCAGAGCAGAAGCTGTTACCACCACAGCACTGAACGCGCACGGCCGGCACAACTTGAATATTAGTTATTATCATATGTTTCATTAACTTCGGTAGGCTGTACAACAAGGGAATTGTAATTGGCTGCTTTTTTCTGCAGAGAGTGGATCTCTGTTGATGTGTCTAATTTCTTTTATCGATCATTTGTTGGTAAAGGGTGAGAGACCTGAGCCACATTATTTTTGTCAAAGAGCCAGGTGTGGCTCGCGAGCCATAGGTTCCCGACCACTGCCATAGACAGTAAAAGAAATGGACAGAGCGACCCCATAGACTTCAACGGGGAGAATTGAAGTCAGGATAGGAGCACTTACTTCCTGATGGCTGAGCGTACTGCGCAGCCTCAGACTGAGCTTGACGACGTAGATGTGACGTGATCAGCCTGTCCGACAGTGGCAAGTCTTCTAGTAGTTGTGCAACGTAAAATCTGAATCACCGAATCTTGCAGAGACAGAGAGAGTGAGCAGGAGCAACTTTTGATGAATGAAGCAGGATCTGCAACATCTCTATCTGCGTTTATGCCTCCACGTCCCCCCGATTGCCTCATAGACAGTAAAAGATTGCCTACGAGCTTCTCCTCGGGTCTATATGGTAATTTGCTCAACAGCGCGACACAGTCGCGTGGTTATGACGCAATCGTTAGCCTATATTTTACAAAAACAGCTTCTACGGGGCGACAGTGTCAGATACAAGGGAATGGAGCCTTTTATACATTGTCGTGTTTGTTTAGAAATAAACAATTGACGAATGGAGTCTTTAAACGCCTCAGATGTAAAGATATTCACTGTCAAAGTGAGGCCAAAATGAATGGGAGTCAATGGGATGCTAACAACAGGTGATGGCTTGGTTAGCAATGGCCGCGCCTATGGGTGGTACGCTTTCCGGGGGCTGGGCTACCCCCTTGGTCATCACGTGTCAATCCCGGATAACAGAAAATGGGCAAAGAGGCGGGACGTGGGCGGAGCTGTGGTGACGTGATGACTAACAGACAGCAGACAAACAGCAATCCACCTGTCACTCAAAGTAGCCACGCCCTTAATTATGCAGAACTTTAAGGCTTTATATAATGTAAATTAATAAGTTATAAAAAAATTCACCCCCCTCACAGTTGTCATGAAGGGCAAAATTAGCCGTATAGACCAAAACCACAATTTGTACCAGGCTGTAAACATGTCTTATGGGCATTTTAACATGGGGCTCAATGAGATTCTGCTCCCTTTTGGAGCCTGTCTCTAGAGGCCAGTCGACGAATTGCAGTTTAAGTCACTTCCGTATTGGCTTCAAGAGAAACTGGGGGAGGTTGCCGCTTGATTCGGACACTAAGTGTGCTAGAATGGCTGTCGCTTTTGCATAGTTTGCGCTTACTGTTTAATAATCATTTGAAACTTGGCAAACTGACAGCTTCAGTAGTAATGAATACTTGTATTATATTACGCTGTAGCCACCTTGGACCAGCGGTTTGGAAAATTGATGGATGATTGATTCAGCTGCGGGCGACGCCATCTAGTGAGACGCGGGAATTTATTCGGCACACAACTGTCACAGAGCATTATGGGTATTCTCTAACCATTGAGCGGTTGTACACTTGTCATTGTGGTGCATTATGGGATTGAATGAGTGCACTTGATAAAGTCCATTATGGTTTCAGGCACCACTTCAAATGGCTGTTCCCTCAAATAGTGCCCTATTTAAGGGTATAGGGGACGATTTCGGACACAGCCTGTATATGTAATATAGCCATTTAAAAAAAAAAGGCTGCAGTATGCAGTAATGCCTATTATGGATAATCCAGTTAATTAAAGGGTTACTTCACCGGTAAGCATTAAGCTTTGTATCAGTAGAAACCCGGTAGAATATTCAAATTATGGTACTTTTCCCCCTCATGGTCCCCCTGAGACGAGAGAATTATGCATTTTATTTCTGGACAAAAAAAATTGGCCAGAGGCTAGAGACTACAGGAGCTAGTTCGGAATGTTATCAACCCGCCCACAGGGGAGGGATCTCACTCACAGAATTTAAATGTGCACAGCCACTCGGCTCAGTCATTTATAACGGAGCGGTGTGGAGCAAAGTAAGTGTTTCAACTTTTCAATGAATTCCTATTAAAGTTAAGCTTTCATTGGCATGATCTGAAAACGTGCCAGACTGGACACACGTCGTGAATGACAGCCGCTCTTACCTCAGCTCTGCGCTCTCGTGATGAATAAAATCTGACTCCTGCTGCGTTTGAGACGTGACTTTCGTTCGGCTCACTCACACTTTATTGAAAAGACACGTTCAGTTTTGAATTGTAGTGTCTATTCTCTAACTGAACGAAATGATTGTGAAAATCAAAACGACGTTGGGGGCGGTGTTATGGTGGGCAAGTGATAACCAGTAGCCGTGGCTTTGGGAGTGGCCTCGTAGGGCAGCGAAGCAAGTGCATTCTGGGAGTTGTTGTCTTTCATCCACAAGAGACAAAAATGCATTTTCTGTCTTTTTTTCTCTAGAAGGCACCAAATTCAAAAATAATTCACATTTCTACTACATAAATGACCCCGTTTAAATACACATTCATCTTCTCAGCGCTGAAGTACCCCTTTAAATAGTTTACAAAAGAAAAGTTCACCATTTTATTTGATTATTTTCTCTACCTGATGGATGCAACCCAAAGATAAGATTATTTATAAATGAACAAGACTGATATCAGTTTAAGAACAGCTGTTTCACATTGTATAACACAAACACAAAAGACCTACAAGATCTTAAAAACTAAAGCCAATATACAAATCGTAAATCGTACAATATTTGATATACACAACCCTGAAACCGCACACAAGTTGAATTCCATATTAATGCAGCAATTTGAGATGTTGCTTGGCTAGGTCTTTCTTGACGATATTGCTGAATTATTTTATTTTTGGACGATTTCTGCCATCGTATGGCACTGTCATTCTGTCCGCCACTACATCAAGATGTTGATGCTGAGCTTTCATCTGCTTGCCAGAGTCACTCTAGATCAAAACAGCATCATTTTGTCATTTATCAACCTGAACTTTCTTGGAAGAAATTCCACTAAATTACACGTTGCTAAACTATATTAAAATATGAGTTTCATTTGATGTTCTGGGCACAAATTCAGTTGTAGGCTCATATAGTTTGACTTCAAACTTTGGTAAGTTTGCAAACATGTCCAATGAACACAATATTGCAGAGCCTTGAGAACAAATCAACTCAGAATAAACCGCTAGCTGAAGAATGAGAATTTCCACAAATCCAAACAAACTAATCACAGACTTTGTTAAAAGTAGACAGAGACAATCTCAGTAATTTCCATTTAAACAAAAAAAGTTTGAGGCACGTGCATATGAAATTGTGGCTCTCTGAAAACTTTAAAGGAGTAGTTCACTGAAGAACATCATACTGAAAATGACAACCTAACCTATATACACATTTTATTTTTGTACACGAAAAAATTTGGAAGGACATTATTTTTTTATTCCGATAAGTTAAGGCACTCACACACTACAAGAGAATCAGGCCGATTTTGGGCCCAGTTCTCCCCTTACAACAACCCTAGATAGGCTATGATCTTATCAGATTTTCCTGTGGTGTGATGTGTGTTAAAGGATTAGTTCACTTTCCGCTCATTTGTAAACACAGTGTTTACAAATGAGCGGAAAGAGGACCTTATCCACATATTCAAACGTCTTTGCACCTGCGTCTAGCGTGACCTTTTCAACGTAATTGCGTTTTACGTGACGTCACGAGCGCGCATCAATGAACAGATCAAGGCGAGCATTTGTGCTTATAAAACTTAAACTTTATTTATTTAAAAAAAAATTAACGATCATTTCGCTAGATAAGACCCTTATTGATCGTCTGGTACCGTTTGATGTGGTTTAAAACCCTTTTGAAGCTGTACTGAACCTCTCATTTGGACCTTGAACCACATGGGGTCTATTGACTTCCATTTTATGGAGAAATATCCTGAAATCTTTTCATAAAAAATCTTCATTTCTTTTCGACTGAAGACAGAAAGACATGGATATCTTGGATGACAAGGGGGTGAGTAAATTATAAGCAAAAGTTTATTTGAAAGTGAACTAATCCTTTAAGAGTGATTGAATCTGCTCTGAAGAATGTCGGGGCCACGCCGATCTCAAATCGTAACTATAAAACATGTTGAATATTTACGATCAGAAATCCTGTTGTGTGGTGGGAACCCAGCAGACACGCACGTTAAATATATGGAATGAAACGATACCCAATCAGAAAGCAAGCTGACGGAAGACAGAACTTGGTCACCTCGTGGCACTCCACACACTATAGGAACAGCTAAATCTATAAAAAAATATTTATAATCACGTTTGTGGTCGCTCACATTTTTAAAATCTTTTAGTGTGGGCCAGCCTTTAGAAGAATCACCTTGTGCAAGAGGCTTCGGGTTTGGGCGTCTGGGTTCAGCCTCGAGTTCATCTTCTGTACTCCCTCCATAATCGCTCTCTTCTCCAGGACTCTTGTCTGCCGCAGTCTCGATCGCCTCACAGTCTTCACTATCTTCCTTTTTCTTTCTAAGAGAAAACAGTAGGTACAACATGTTAACAAGACGTGTGCATTGAAATTTCTCTTTCATTCAAAATGCGAACTATTGAAAATTTGATCTGCACACAGTGGAAAGCGTGAGAACAAATTTCATTGGTTCTTGTAGAAGCTCAAAATTGCTGTGTAACATGAGAACAAACATCATTGGTTCTTGCGGAAGCTCAAATGTGCTGCATAACACGAGAATAAACCTCATTGGTTCTTGAGGAAGCTCAAGCGTGATGCGTAACACAATAATGAACCTCATTGGTTCTTGAGGAAGCTCAAGCGTGATGCATAACACGAGAATAAACCTCATTGGTTCTTGAGGAAACTCAAGCGTGATGCGTAACACGAGAATTAACCTCATTGGTTCTTGCAGAAGCTCAAACGTGATGCATAACACGAGAATAAACCTCATTGGTTCTTGAGGAAACTCAAGCGTGATGCGTAACACGAGAATGAACCTCATTGGTTCTTGAGGAAGCTCAAGCGTGATACATAACACGAGAATAAACCTCATTGGTTCTTGCAGAAACTCAAACGTGATGCGTAACACGAGAATGAACCTCATTGGTTCTTGAGGAAGCTCAAGCGTGATGCATAACACGAGAATGAACCTCATTGGTTCTTGCAGAAGCTCAAACGTGATGCGTAACACAAGAATAAACCTCATTGGTTCTTGCAGAAACTCAAACGTGATGCGTAACACAAGAATAAACCTCATTGGTTCTTGAGGAAGCTCAAGCGTGATGCGTAACACGAGAATGAACCTCATTGGTTCTTGCAGAAGCTCAAACGTGATGCGTAACACAATAATAAACCTCATTGGTTCTTGAGGAAGCTCAAGCGTGATGCATAACACGAGAATGAACCTCATTGGTTCTTGCAGAAGCTCAAACGTGATGCGTAACACGAGAATAAACCTCATTGGTTCTTGAGGAAGCTCAAGCGTGATGCGTAACACGAGAATAAACCTCATTGGTTCTCAAGCTCAAGTGTGATGAGTAACACGAAAATGAACCTCATTGGTTCTTGAGGAAGCTCAAGTGTGATGAGTAACACGAAAATGAACCTCATTGGTTCTTGAGGAAGCTCAAGTGTGATGAGTAACACGAAAATGAACCTCATTGGTTCTTGAGGAAGCTCAAGTGTGATGAGTAACACGAAAATGAACCTCATTGGTTCTTGAGGAAGCTCAAGCGTGATGCGTAACATGAGAATGAACCTCATTGGTTCTTGAGGAAACTCAAGCGTGATGCATAACTCAAGAATGAACCTCATTGGTTCGTGCGGAAGTTCAAACGTGTCGCGTTACATTGGTTCTCCCATGTCAATCGAACATGCTTGGGCTTCCGTTTACCACAACTGATATGAGTTGATGAATGTTTGTATGTGAATAAAAGCCTAAATTAAATCTGTTTATCATATAAAATGATCAAGTCTCTTCAGAAAATGTTGACTAAACCGCTCAATTCATATGGATTAGTTTTACGATCTCGTTATGAACTTTTTGAAGCGTCAAAGTGGTAATTCCGTAGCTGTCAATGGAGGGACAGAAAGCTCTCAAATTTCATCAAAAAGATCTTCATTTGTGTTCCGAAAATGAACGGAAGTCTTACGAGTCTGGAACGACATGAGGGTGAGTAATTAATGGCAGAATTTTCATTTTTGGGTGAACTAACCCTTTAATATACAAACGTTTGGGGTCAGTGTGATACTTCTAGTCAGCATCAATCAATGCTTCTTTTGAAGATTCAATTCATCCTGAAAAAAAATGTATCATAGTTTTCATCCCTGGTGTGATTATAGACTCTGCTCCTTTAAGCGTCTTAAGAGCACAATGCTGATGGACTGAACCTTCTTGCTTTGGACCTAAACGTTTTAAGGTTTCCATCATGGAAACTGTCATCAGAAACTTGTGGCTGTCATTTAAACTGAATAAATAGGAAAATGTGCTCAACACAAAACTGGAAGTGGCATTAATGTAATATTATCATGGGATTACCTAATGAAACGGGCATTTCATAAGAAGGGAAGGAAAAAGTTGAACCGAAAAAATGCTTACGATCAAACGCCGCTACATGTGAGGTTGTATCATAATGAAATGTTTCACACATCTTTACCTCGGTCGATCCTCTTCAATAGATTCTTCCAGCTCCCTGACTCTCTCCTGCAGGGCTCTGAGTTTGGCTTTCTTCTCATTTAGGACCAGCACAAAGCGACTGTACAGGTCTCTCTCCAGCGTCTCCTTTCCCTGGACGTACCTTTCCATCCTGTGGGACGAGAGGGAAAAGACCAATGAGACACACCCAAACACTCAAGCTGCGGCCCAGTCTCACTGGTCACAGACATCCGATCACATTGAAATGTGGAAATGTTTAGTTATAAGAGTTTTTATTACTTTTTTGGTGGTTTTATAAGTGGATAAACACTTAATGGAAAACTTTAAGAGCGTCTTTGAACCCAAACACCTGTGGCAGTTTTTTGCAAAGAACACACACGCGCCAATAAGGTGCCGTCAGTGTTGGGAAGCAATACTATATCCCTATAATTCTGGTTTTGGAAGATTTTAGAAAGTGTGGCGGCACAGTCTGGTCAGTGATGTCACTGCTGTTGTTTCTCAGAAAGGAAAGTTTGAAGCACGTGGAGAACAAGAAAAGAAAGTAGCTTCTCATCAGGTTGGCCCAGGATTCCCTTGTGCGCCACACTCCTCCTGAATGCGTCATGTGCCCTAAATCAGCCCGTGTTCACATATCTCTAGTTCCCTCTTTTAACATGAGTATCACAGCAAACACAAACTAAAACCATCTTGTGTATCTGGACTTCCTTAGTAACGTTTAAAAAACGCAGGCAAGATGCTCCGTCATTCTGAATCATGGGAGATCATGAGGAGGGGAAAGGGTAATCCATGAGGAAGTTGTAATGATGAACAGGTGAAGGACTTGCGTAATCACACTATTGTGTTTGAAATTAGCTTTGGCAACAACGAAAAAAAGACGAGTTGTGGATGTTCCCAGGAACAAAGAAACAAATCGAGAGCATATTCCTCATGTTTTGTGGTCCACTTATAAGATAGTCAAGGTTCCATGCAACAAATCATAATTTAGTTTTAAATAACAGTTTTAAAATCTAAAAATCAATAGAAATGATATAGATATATATATATATATATATATATATATATATATATATATATATATATATATATATATATATATATATATATATATAGTACATATAGTATTAGTGCAGTCAAATTGATTAATCGTGATTAATTGAATAATTAGATTTAACATAAAAGTTTGTGTTTATATAATGTGTGTGACACACACACACACACACACACACACACAAACACACACACACACACACACACATATATATTTATATAATATACATACACATACACACACATACCGATCAGGCATAGCATTATGGCCACATTCCTAATATTGTGTTGGTCCCCCTTTTGCTGCCAAAACATCCCTAACCCATCAAGGAATGGACTCCACTAGACCCCTGAAGGTGTGCTGTGGTATCTGGCACCAAGATGTTAGCAGCAGATCCTTTAAGTCCTGTAAGTTGCGAGATGGGGCCTCCATGGATCGGACTTGTTTGTTCAGCTCATCCCACAGATGCTCGATTGGATTGAGATCTGGGGAACTTGGAGGCCAAGTCAACACCTCAAATTCGTTGTTGTGCTCATCAAACCATTCCTGAACCATTTTTGCTTTGTGGCAGGGCGCATTATCCTGCTGAAAGAGGCCACAGCCACCAGGGAATCCCGTTTCCATGAAAGGGTGTACATGGTCTGCAACAATGCTTAAGTAGGTGTTACGTGTCAAAGTAACATCCACATGGATGGCAGGACCCAAGGTTTCCCAACAGAACATTGTCCAAAGCATCACACTGCCTCCGCCAGCTTGCCTTCTTCCCATAATGCATCCTGGTTCCATGTGTTCCCCAGGTAAGTGACGCACACACACGGCCATCCACGTGATGTAAAAGAAAAAGTGATTCATCAGACCAGGCCATCTTCTTCCATGGTCCGTGGTCCAGTTCTGATGCTCATGTGCCCACTGTTGGACGGGGGTCAGCATGGGCACCCCGACTGGTCTGCGGCTATGCAGCCCCATTCTAACACATCAACTTTGAGGACAAAATGTTCACTTGCTGCCTAATATATCCCACCCACTAACAGGTGCCGTGATGAAGATAAGATGAGATAATCAGTGTTATTCACTTCACCTCATAATGTAATAATGTTATGCCTGATCGGTACAATATACGCTTGTTATAGGGGTTATATATGTATATATATATACACTCACACACACCATTACATCTTAAACTTAACATTAAATATACTGTAAGTTGGTGTTTAAAGAGCAGTAGTATCTTAAAAAAATGGTTGTGTTTAACAAGTTGTATGTTTAAACTATGCTTTTCTTTTTTTAGTATTAAGAACTAAAAAAAATTACAGTTGAAAGTAGCAGAAAAGTTTGAATAATTTTAGTATATAAAAGCAAAGTAAGTAAGGAATGATTGACGATGGGCCATTGAATTATTAGAAAATAACGCACAGCTGAGGTGCTTATACTCATAAATCATAAACCGCTATTCTAGAAAAACTTAAGTAGTTCCTGAGGGAACCCATGTCGAATTAGCCTTTCGGATCAATCAACAAATTGACGATATGAGTGAACTCCGGTCAACTCCATTATTCATATAATTGTATTTTTTTCCAAACATCCCGTTTGTTCAGTATTGTGAAAGTTGAATGAGTTTGAGAGTATTGATCTGGTGTGTGACCTACTCTGTGGTAATGTGTTCCTGTTCTCTCCTCAGCTTCTGGTTCTCTTCACGCAGGTGCTGGTTTTTGGCCCGTAGACATGCGCTCTGCTCCAGGCCGTGACTAATGAGCTCCCTTATGACTTCAGTGGGCTCAGGCACCGCCCGCAGCTCCACCACGCCGAGCCTGAACTGAGAAATGAAGAGAGAGCAAGGTTAATAATAGAAGACCTTGTGCACGCTGGCACCTGGAGGAGACACCTGCCCATCAGCTATTAGCATTAGCATCCTGGCTGTAGACACAAGGGAGATTGACTAAGAGAGAACTGCACGCACAGACAGATTTATTTGTTCATTTATTTGTTCACTCCCAACACCTGCTGAAAGTGTACTTGAGTTAATGCGTTCCCACTGCTTTTGACCAGTGAATTTCCATTACTTTTCTATGGCATTCAGGCAATTCTTACTGCATAAGAAATATTCAAATTATTAATTGACTGATTCATTGAAAAGAAGAAACTCAATAGAACAAATTCACTCAGAAATCCGAACTAATATCAACCTCAAGGAATACTTTAGAATCAATAAAAACAGATATATCCATTTTAAGGACAGTTGAGATTTTTGCCAAATTTCCTTGAAAATGTACACAAATATATACACCTCTATTAAATAAATTCCTTTAAGAAAGCAGATATTAGTGCAACATTAAATAAAATATTTGTGTATTGAATATATACGGTTTATATATTTATATAATAAATACATAAATTAATAACAAGTAAATAAATAGTAATAAGCAAATTAAATACATAAATAAATTAAATACATGATTACATAAATAAATAATGAAAGAATTAAATAAATAACTAAATTGAAAAACGTAGATAATTAAATAAATATAAATAAATAAAAATGTATTAAGAAAATAAGTTAAATAAATACATATTAAACAATTAAAGAATGAAATAATTTAATAAATAATTTAAATAAATGAACACAATTATCAATGAATAGATAAATAAAAATACAAAAAGATAAACAAGTATGTATATGCATAAATTAATAACAAGTAAAAAATATATATATATATTTATAATTTTAAATAAATAATAAAATAAGTAAAAGTAATAAAAAAAATTATATAAAATATTATAAATATAATTATATAATAATTACTCATAATAGGCCTAATTTACATAGAATGGATACATATTTGGAGCAAAAACATAAGAAAAATTACTGAAATTAAATATGTATGGCACAGTGCTATTTCAGCATGGATAGAACCTTAAAGTAAAATGTGAGTTGTTATGGAATATTATGCTTTTGAATTATAAAACTGAAAAACTCCATTCACGCTACAGGGATTCAGTGCCCAACTCTGTCTACCACCTGGACAAACACAGAGGCTTCCAGCCTGGACTCTTGTACCGATAAGACAAGCCAACCGCAGTGAGGAGTCAATGAGCGACAGCGAGTCTCTGGTCCTCAAATAGATGAACTCTGACAGTATACATGAGGGACGGGCACTCGACCTCCAGTGTGTGCCAGTCTGTGAATGATAAGGACGACTGCTTCAAGACAAGAGCGCTGAAGATAACAGACCTCACAGAGACCTGCCTTAAACCTGCCGTAAACCTACTGAGACGGTCCCTTAATCAAACACTTTTGTCCTATAAATGATTCTTGTTCTTAGTGGCTCTAAGCAAAAGACAGTGGGAACAATCAAGCTAATCTTTATAACCTTGTTGTGCAAGTGCTGTATCTGGTCTTTAAGCACACACTTTTATCTAAATTGACTTACAAAGCACTTACATGAACATTCATCTTGGAGAAATGGGAGTCTTGACCAAAGGCGAAATAGGTTTCTATTTCCATTTCTCACCTAAAAACAAACACTCGTCCATCATTTACTCACACTGATGTCATTTAAAACCTGTAAGACTTTCTTTCTTCCATTTACCACTAAAAGAGAAGTTTAGCAGGATGTCCTGGAAGCTCTTTTGCATACAAGCAGATGGGAATGGATGCTGTCAAGCTAAAAAAGGGGAAAAAGCAGCACAAAGTATTGTAAAAGTCTCCTACAGTCAAATAATGCTATGTGTGAGGAACAGACTAAAAGTTTTTCAGTATTTTTTACTACCAAAATCCTTCAGAAGACTTTTAGAATACAACATTTGGACTCATTTTATGGTGTTTTTATGCACTTTTTGGAGCTTGACAGTCACATCTCCTTGTTTAAGTCAAATGGATTCGGAAAGGCATGTAAAAGGCCTGAAAAAATGACGAAAGACTATTCGGAAAAACTATTCCTCACCATACTACTCCAATTTTTCATTCTAGGTAGAATGAAAAATTGGAGTGTTAGCTCTGATGCAACCATCACATTTGCGAAGCAGTAAACCAGAGATTCAACATGGAACCTTTTCCAGCCAGAATCTGACGTACCAGCGAGCAAAACTCGGCCTTTAAGTGATGAGCTAAGAACTTCCATGTCTCAGAGTGCTTATTTGGACAGTTCTGTTTACTGAACCTGGAGACATCTGATTCATCTCACACTGAGAAGCCAAATTGTGGAGACACAGACAGGTTGAATTGCTATTAAAACTCTTATGACTAAGACTAGTGGCTTAATTTATTAATTTATTTTAAAGGAGAAGTAAAAAAAGCTATTTGTTTAGTTGAATGATTTTTTATTCATTTATAATAAATCACACAATACATGAGAAGGCAAGCCAAAGACTAAATGTAGACCTGAAGTCAAGAATAATACTTTTTTGGACGAAAATAACCCTCAAAACAATCATGTTATATATAAAGATATTCAGAAAGGCTATTAAAGGGAAAATCATGGAGTACAGCATACTGATTATTATTAAAATATTTCACAAAAACATATTCCTTTTTTCTTTTCTATTACAAAGGCCATATAATCCCATTTTACAAATTCTTAATTTTTTTGGGGGGGTCTACTATAATAAGTTATGCTTGAATGTTCAAAAAACACTTTTTTCTTTACATATTTTACAATGTTGCAGCTAGGGGTGCACCGATCCGACTTTTTCAGTCCCGATACCGATACCGATGCCTGGGCTTTGTGTATCTGTCGATACCCGATACCGATCCGATATATTGTTGAATTAATAATAAACTGTATATCTTCCACCTTATACCTTCCTTGAAGAGACTAAAGGCACCAGACCTTACTAACTAAACATAACTAAGACAAAATAACAGATGTATGTAAGGTGTTGAATTCTTATTTATTTAAAAAACAATTGTGCATTCAAATCTAAAATAGAATGTAATCTAACTTCTTTAAATAAATAAAATGTAGCAGTGGAAACAAAAAACAGTGTATTGGTCAAACATACAATAGTAATCTGACAGTTACCAAACATTTTTTACACTACAGATAATTGTTTTGGTATATAATCATATCAATATTAAAAAGTAGCATTACAAATTAACAAATAGTCTACCATATGCAATTTAATACAAATTTTCAGCTAGCTAATAACAACTTTGTTCTGGTTTCACCTCACTCCAGATTAAATGATTGTAGGCTAGGCCTATTTATTTTACTACACATTGTCAACAGAAATAAGATGAAATACTGTTGATAATTAAAAATAATTCTTACTACCCACTCTTGCTAAAATGGGTAAGCACACTTGTGTTCTCATTTCAGTTGCGTTCTGAGTAAATTAATAAACTGAGTTCATGAGTTCAGTGTTGGACAGATCAGTTGTTCTGGCCAGTCGTTAAAATGATTCGGTTCAAAGGAGTCATTAGGTCACGAATCGGACATTAGCAGACGCGTTGTGTGCGAATCCCGTCTGTTAGAACATCGCGAAAGATTTGTCAACACACAGAAAACACTTCATAACTGGATATAATTTGTCTCCCGCTTATTGAAAGTATGCTTTATGTCAGCTGGTCAGAGAAGAGTCAATTCACACCCAGTGATAATTCAAGGACAAAATTGTCCGAATGTGTCACATGCAACATGGTTTCGGTCTTCCGAGCTTTTGATTTGGATTAACATGTGAAATATGAGAGCGAACACTGATTATTTTGAAGACCCAGAGAGCGCGCGCGGGGGAGGAGCTCTCAGATCGGTCTCTCTGTCACTTAGTCACAAGCGCAGCATCTGTTCTACATCACTCGTAAATCACAATAACTCATCAAATTAGGCTTTGGCCGTCAAAAAAATGTCAATGCAGGAAAGACCCTTACTTTGCAGTAATACCCTCGAAACAGCGACGAACTAGTTGGCGTGGCAAGCGTGAAATATCTCCTCCACACAGCCGACTCTCTGGCTCGCTCCCTTCTAGCATGCGACACACGTGAAGCTGACGAATGACGTAGGTTCTGCTGCGACGGAAAAAAACACCTGGATCGGCTTGTGGATCTGTTAATTTTTCCGATCCCCGATCCAGCTATTTTGTCAGTATCGCGGCCGATATCCGATCCTAATATCGGATCGGTGCACCCCTAGTTGCAGCACCTCTTTTCCCAGTCTGTCAGTAACGCTCTGTTTACTTCTGGTCTCTATGGAGTCCCTCATTTCGAAATGTGCAATGTGCTCTGATTGGTCGGCTGGATCAGTGTATTGTGATTGGTCAACTGCTTCCTCAACTTTGTTTCGGAAATGTCACGCCCCTTACTATAACCGTGAGTTTCTCACCAAGCGGCAACCTCCCGCAGTTTCTCTTGGCGCCAATACGGAAGTGACTTAAACTGCAATTCATCGACTGGCCACTAGGCACAGGCTCCAGAAGGGAGCAGAATCTCATTGAGCCCCATGTTAAAATGCCCAACTTTACAGCAGAAAAAAACATGTTTACAACCTGGTACAAATTGTGGTTTTGGTCTATACGGCTAATTTTGCCCTTCATGACAACTGTGAGGGGGGTGAAATTTTTATAACTCATTCGTTTACATTATATGAAGCCTTAAAGTGATGCATACTTAAGGGCGTGGCCACTTTGAGTGACAGGTGGACAGCCATTTATCTGCTCTCTGTTAGTCATCACGTCACCTCAGCTCCACCCACGTCCCGCCTCTTTGCCCATTTTCTATTATCCGGGAGTGACGCGTGATGACGCTCTGCCAAGATGGCAGTGGCCAGCTCGACCCTACTTTACGCTTCAAAACTGCTCTTCAGAATCCTATGGGTGACGTCACGGACACTACGTCCATATTTTTTTTCATAGTCTATGGTTTCAACACACTATTAACGCAACTCAACCAGGCCTTGCCTCTTTTTTTGCATTTGCCGCGGGTGGGAATTATTTAAATGAGGAATATCATGACGTGTTCGTTTCTGGAAGAAAAATCAACACCACAATCAAGGCGTTTCGGGGAGTTAAAAAAGGCTGAAAAAGAAACAATGCAGAACACGCCCCCTTTAAATGAGGAATACTGTTAAGGTTTGATGATGGACATGAGGTAAACATGACCGTAACCCAGCGGAGTTAAGGAAACGAAACATTCCCCCGAAAGAATGACTAAGAGTGACCTCTCAACAGAGCCAGCATTGTTTCTGAACATGGCTGGATGGTCTGGAAAGTATTAGACGGTTTCATCTCTGCAATCAGTCAAGTGGCCGGCCGGCAGAACCCAGAGCAGATGCCATCATATCCCCGCGAGGACGCTGGGAACCGATCTCCGTTTGTCCCTGTGGGAACAGTCATTTTCTAGGTGCCACAAAAGTACTAAACCACACACAGAGCACTGCAGACCTCCCAAAGTTTCACAGATAAAAGTCATGATTATGAAAATGTGCATCACTCACATTCCAGCGAAACTATTATTATGAGCAAAGACAGCCGATGCCACATAAAATAAATAAATAAATACAAATCTGTATATATAGACCATCTGACATGTTTTCTGTTGAATAAGCATTTTTTTATCATGCTCCTAAGTTTAGTTTCAGTAATTTCACTTTAATGGCAATGAAAAGGTTATTGAAATGCCTTATTTTCAAAAATGTCACTTTAGTCAATTCATGGGAATTTAACAAATGTAACTGTAAATGTATTTTGCTGCAAAACCAGCTAAGTCCATGTGTGCTTTTTTGTTGCAAAAACCTCTAAGTCCACCTGTTTGGACAAAAACACATAGTAAACAGTTGCAAAATCACTAAAGATGCGACTGGAAACATTGCAAATGATGAAAGCAGAATTCTAAATGTAACAATGAAGAAACTGATCCACACAGTAGGGGGAGCTGTGATGCATGTGACGCGTCCTTTTCTGTCAGTGTTGTACAGAAGCACAAGGAACATAGCCTGACAAGTCAGACCCACATCAAGATATTGGGTCTGGGAACTCACCATTGGCAGGGCTCAATCCGAGGGGCGGGATAAACGGTTGCCTTTCAAATTCTCTCTGCACGCAATAGGATAGCGCTACAACCAACCAGAGCAACGAAGAAGGTGAAGCGGAGCTAGTTAGATTAAACTTTCGCCGTATCCGGTTGGCAAAACTCCGAACACATCTTCCTTTCTTACGAATGACTTCAGTGGCGTTCTTTGTTCTTTTCTCAAAGAAAAGCTTAACTCCAAGTCTTCCAGAGTCGTGGCCAAAGTTGATTCGAAAAGACCGCTGTTCGCTGTTTACAAGTATCACGCGGAACCGCGTCAACTCTGCCGTCATTATGTTAAGCCCGCCCACCGACTCTATACACGATGTGATTGGCCTGACCAGAGTTTGGTTTTTCCAGCTCGCAAGCCCACGGAGAGTTGCTAGACGACCATGGCTGCAAATTAGATTTGATGCCGCTAGGATGCGTCTAGATTTCTAGGCTACAAGGAACACTGTTGTGTTTACCTGCTACTCGCAAAATCCTGTCATTGCAACTGTGACGATGGAAGCTTGGCAAATGAAAGACGTCTCTTTCGCACAGCATCATTCATCTTGAAATCATGATTCGATTCATGGTTTCTGTGGACTTAGAGGATTTTGCCAACAAAAGAAAGTGACTAGTAGCCTATTTCTGAATGGGCTGGTGCTGGGATTTAGGAGATTTGAAATGAAAGTACTTGATAAACGTATAGCTACTATGTGCGGAGAGCATTCACTCAATATCGTTATCTCATTTTTTGACTGAGGTGATGTTTAGCGGCTTTTGCATCTGAACTCTTCATATTATATATATATATATATATATATATATATATATAGGGTGTAACATACACGTATTGAACCGTTTCGGTACAGGCGGTTCTTTAACAGTTAACAGTCGACATGTTGTAAGCGCGGAACACACTTCAATCCGAGTTCCCACAAGAACATATTACGTATTCAGTCCATTTTATCATGAAATTCAAACGATAAATGCCTGTGACTGTAAAAAAAACGTGACTGTAGGCGCTGTATAGACGCGTCAGTTCAACTTCAAGCGGGAGTGAACGCGATCATCTCTTCCAAAAGAATAAACATAAAATAAAACCCTCAAATATAGTAACATTTGTTACCCACTGGGGTCAATTTAACCCCAGCAATTTAAACCTCCAGAATATGATTTTTTTTTTTACAAAGGTTTATGTCTCAGGTCATTTATGTCTGACAGCATATCTGGTGGGCACTGGAACCATTTTGATGACATTAGCAGTACTATGGCTACCCTGTCCTTCACGTGGTGGGGCAGGACCATAATAGCGTGAACTACTAGTGGATCTCGCAATACTACAGGTATGGTTTGGTTAGGTTAGATTAGATTAGAGCCCTAAATCAGAGGGAAGTTGTTTGAATGTTACATTGAATATATACAATTATAGCATGTTATAGTGACCTCAATAAAACAACCTAAACAAATGGGTGTAAAATTTTGATATTTCTTATGTTTTATACAGCTAAAAGAGCCTGGGGTCAAATTGACCCCAAAGAACACAGATGCTACAAAATGTGTACAGGACATTGGAAAAATATCATTATGTTAATTTTATGTTTACAGAGTTGTCCCCATTAAATTAGGTAAAGTCATTCAATCTAAAGCAAAAAAAATGATGTCAATCGTGTTTTTACAGACGTGAAACATTGAATGGGGTCAAATTGACCCCAAAGATAATAGGAGGGTTAAGGTATGTTGAGGATACATTACAACTTACTGAAATGTATCATATGTCGTGTAATCGCTCAATCTGTGTTTCAATGGTGGAAAGACAATAAAACAGCTTGTAAACAATGTCACGTAGCATCCCATTTACCTCAGGCAGTCATACAGTGCCCACAGCTGTTAGTTCACTAGGGAGATTAACTCTTTCGCTAAATATATGCACTATATTAGCCTATATATTCATTATATTCTACTTAACCTGTTAGTGATGTCTTGTTGATTTAATGTATGTTTAAATAAATATGTCATGAAAATGACAGCCACTGTATATAAATGATTATATTTCAACATGAATTGGAGAAAAAAATATATAATTAGATTTAGAAGTTAATCTATCGTCCAAAAACGGCCTTATGTGAAGCTTGAGCAATCAACGCAGCATCCGTTTTTCCCCGCCATCTTTTGACTAGCGTTACATTATATGATCACACTCAAATTCAAAAGCAATTCAAAGCAATTCAAATGCTTTTAAACCATTTACTTATGATAAGACACAAAAGAGAACGCAGTGCAGTACTGGCACATGCGTCTGTGAATCTCCTGTCTGTGACACACACGACTCGTACAGGCGGTCCGCCGGAATCTAGATATTTTACTGTATAACTTGTGAAAAATATAAATTTTTCTTACACAAATGCATCACTTTGCTTCAGAAGGCCTTTCGTAGCCCCCCAGAGCCGTGTGGAGTACTTTTATAATGGATGGATGCACTTTTTTAGGCTTTAAATTTTGGGCTGCCATTTACAGCCATTATAAAGCTTAGATTAGCCAGGACATTATTTAACATATAACTGATTGTATTGGTCTGAAAGAAGAATGTCATACACACCTAGGATGGCTTGAGGGTGAGTAAATCATGGGCTAATTTCACTTTTGGGTGAACTCTCCCTTTAAATGAACGTGAAGACTTGCGAGAAAATGGGATGCGTGTCAGATCCGAGTTATGTGACAGCAGCCTAATAAACCTGCAGCTGTCTGTCATTAAGGAGAGAATAGAAAACATTGAGCCCTGATATATTGAAGGGCACAGTTAAATGTGACATTTATTATAATGGGTTTATGTGAAGATTGTTTTAAGTTCACTTAAATTACAAGTTGTTATTTTTTAAAGCCTGATAAATGTAAAAAATGCTTTCAATTATACTGTAATGCTGAATGCCAATAATTAATACCTAAAATAGAGAAAAAAAAAAATTATTCATAGAGACATAAATAGCAGTATTGGTATCGGCGATACTGACCTTCTTTCTTCAAAAATGCCATAAAAATATTTAAGATATATAGGCTACTGTCTACATTCATTTAGAGATTAAATGTGAAATTATTACAATATAAAAATATATTGAAAACTTTAATGTTAGGTTAATGGCGATTAATTACAGGAAAATGTGCAACTAATTAGTACATTTTTTAAATGGACTAACAAACATATTTTTTTAAATACTTTTTGTAACCAAGTCTCAACTGTGTCACTCTGAAGAGAACGGTTTACTTGATGACGGCTCAGTTTAAACACATCCACATGTGTTGGATAAGAGTTTGTGTAGCCCAACTCAGGGATGCAGAGCATCAGTGTCAAGCTAGTTTACAGCTGTGATCTTCCACGCGCTGCCAGGAGCGCTTCCACATGTGCCACAAAAAGACTCGCTTCAGCGCCAACACATGAGAAGTGCTAAACAATTAACAGCAAAAGGAACAAGAGCAAGAAAAGCAGGGTTTTATCTCAAGATCCTCCTTATTGTGGGTCTGATAGCAATTACAGCATTTACAAAGATGTTGGGGCATTGAGACCCAACCCATGGCAACGTTTAAAATCCCCGCTTGTTTGCTGTTTGTTTACTGGATTATTTGAGTAAACCGGATCATATCATTTTTTTATTTGGCACTAGTGTCTGTCTGAGAAACCATGAGAAACTCCAACAATCAAATACTTCGAGGTACAGATGGTAAGCATTTAAGCACGGGGTTGTTCAGTTTAAACCAAACAGATCCTGATTTCCTCACCTCATGCCACCTCGGAGCGGCCATGTGCCCTATTACGGCACAATGTGAGCTACAACGTTAGGGAAATGTGTTCCTGGCAGTGGCCATGGGAACTGATGTTCTCTCATCAAAGCATTTTAATCACTGCACATCTGTTTTTAACCAAAAAAGGCAATGTTTTATAATACATTTCTTTAACACTAATAAACTGATTTTTTTTTATGTATTGTATAAATATATTATATAAGCAAGTTATGTTGTATATTAGTGATTAGCTATAATGTTATACATCTCAGAATGATTTCTGAAGGATCATGTGACACTGAAGAGTAATGATGCTGAAAATTCAGCTTTGCATAACAGGAATACATTATATTTTAAAATAAATAGAAATAGAAAATTGTAATAATATTTCACAATATTATTGTTTTTACTGTATTTTTGATCAAATGCAGCCTTGGTGAGATATTTTTTAAAAATCTTGATTATTCCAAACTTTTAATCGTCAGTGTATGAGTAGGCAATATATATGTTTTGTAGTAACTTTCTTTAACACTAATAAACAATATTTTCAGAAATGATAGTTAGCTAAATATATATTTTTATATTTAAAATAATGTTATATATGTTATTTAAATATTTTTATTTTTTTATGAATATTTTATTTTTAGAATATACAGTATATGCGTGTGTGTAATATATATACAGGCAGAACATTATGACCACTGACAGGTGAAGTGAACAACACTGATTATCTCTTCATCACGGCACCTGTTAGTGGGTGGGATATATTAGGCAGCAAGTGAACATTTTGTCCTCAAAGTCGATGTGTTAGAAGCAGGAAAAATGGGCAAGCGCAAGGATTTGAGAGAGTTTGACAAGGGACAAATTGTGATGTCTAGACGACTGGGTCAGAGCATCTCCAAAACTGCAGCTCTTGTGGGGTGTTCCCGGTCTGCAGTGGTCAGTATCTATCAAAAGTGGTCCAAGGAAGGAACAGTGGTGAACCGGCGACAGGGTCATGGGCGGCCAAGGCTCACTGATGCACGTGGGGAGCGAAGGCTGGCCGGTGTGGTCCAATCAAACAGACGAGCTACTGTAGCTCAAATTGCTCAAGTCGTTAATGCTGATCCTGATAGAAAGGTGTCAGAATACACAGTTTGTTGCGTATGGGACTGCATAGCCGCAGACCAGTCAGGGTGCCCATGCTGACCCCTGTCCACCGTCAAAAGCATGTGAGCATCAGAACTGGACCACAAAGCAATGGAAGAAGGTGGCCTGGCCGTTTTCTTTTACATCACATGGATGGCTGGGTGCATGTGCGTCGCTTACCTGGGGAACACATGGCACCAGGATGCATTATGGGAAGAAGGCAAGCCGGCGGAGGCAGTGTGATGCTTTGGACAATGTTCTGCTGGGAAACCTTGGGTCCTGCCATCTATGTGGATGTTACTTTGACACGTACAGAACCTAAGCATTATTGCAGACCATGTACACCCTTTCTTGGAAACGGTATTCCCTGGTGGCTGTGGATTCCCTGGTGCCTCTTTCAGCAGGATAATGCGCCCTGCCACAAAGCAAAAAATGTTTGAGGAGCACAACAACGAATTTGAGGTGTTGATTTGGCCTCCAAATTCCCAAGATCTCAATCCAATCGAGCATCTGTGGGATGTGCTGAACAAACAAGTCCGATCCATGGAGGCCCCACCTCGCAACTTACAGGACTTAAAGGAACTGCTACGAACATCTTGGTGCCGTATACCACAGCACACCTTCAGGGGTCTAGAGGAGTCCATGCCTCGGTGGGTCAGGGCTGTTTCGGCAGCAAAAGGGGGACCAACACAATATTAGGTCATAATGTTATGCTTGATCGGTATACACACACACACACACACTATATTGCCAAAGTTTTGGGATGCCTGCCTTTACATGCACATGAATTTAATGACATCTCATTCTTAATCCGTAGGGTTTAATATGGAGTTGGCCCACCCTTTGCAGCTATAACAGCTTCAACTCTTCTGGGAAGGCTTTTCTCCACAAGGTTTAGGAGTGTGTTAGTGGGAATTGTTGAGCATTCTTCTAGAAGCGCATTTGTGAGGTCAGGCACTGATGTTGGACGAGAGGGCCTGGCTCACAGTCTCCGCTCTAATTCATCCCAAAGGTGTTCTATTGGGTTGGGGTCAGGATTATGTGCAGGCCAGTCAAGGTCCTCCACACCAAACTCGCTCATCCATGTCTTTATGGACCTTACTTTGTGCACTGGCACGCAAGTCATGTTGGAACAGGAAGAGGCCATCTCTAAACTTTTCCCACAAAGTTGGGAGCATAAAATTGTCCAAAATGTTTTGGTATGCTGAAGCATTAAGAGTTTCTTTCACTGGAACTAAGGGGCCAAGCCCAACCCCTGAAAAAAAAAACACACACACCATAATCCCCCCTCCACCAAACTTTACACTAGGCACAATAGTAAAGCACAATAGCAAATTTAAATGTTTTCCATCATATGGCCCTTTAATTCTCCAATTGGCCGACCATTACAAGTGTAATATGTAATATCCTTTTGACATTGCAGGAATACCACTGTGTCATCACGTCGTGCAACCTCAACTGTTCAAGAAAATGCCTGTTTGTATTTCGGTATTGACAGCCCACCTGTAAGGAACATCGGTGAAGGAGTAATGCATGCTTTAGGAAACAGAAGTCAGGGTGTCCGCAAGTCTTTAGAGGGTTACAGTAATGAAAGTGCCGTCTTCAAACGCTTGTGTCAGAGCTGTCCTGGCAGGCAAAACACCTGCTTTTCCAAACCTCAACCTGACCATTTGCACGAGACTCTTTAAAGGTCCTCTGTCAGCTGTTGCACTGAAAAACACTGCAGCTGTGTCTTACCACCACACTGGAAGCTCTGAGAAAACCACAAACTGTCTTTACTTAAAAAGTAGCTTCCCTTCAGGAGCAACAAGCTTCAAGATTGGACGAATCATTTATGTCTGAAGAACAAAAAAGGTTTAATACTTATATTAGGGGCTTGGTCATATTAGAAAGTACGGCTAAAAATAAAAACGTGCCATCACGATAAAAGCTGTTCAATATTGTTCTTATTTAACATTGAACAGAACGCTTGCGTCTCAGCAGTCCATTAATTACCTCAAATATTTACTAAATCCTAACACTGGCACAATAACACTTACATTAGAGAGCTGGTTCAGATTTTTAAGGCGTATTTGGAGCCAAGGAAGCAGGCGGAGAAACGTCAAATGTCCAAAACAGCTTTACTCAAGAGCATAATAATGGATAAACTACAGCGTGGGAGCTCAGACATGCTTGTGGGAAGCTACAGAAGCCCTAAACATACTCAAAAGTCAAGCAGAGGACAGCTGGAGCTTTCTGTTTGTCTAATTCATAACCATATTTAAAGTGCACATAATACACTAAATAATACATACAGTTCAGTAAGTGGAGTAAGTAGGAGGTCGGTAAGAATGTTTGAAAGAACTTTTGATCAGTAAAAAAAAGTTATATTATGAAAAAAAAATCCCAAAAATGTTTTTACAATGTAATTTGTTCCTTTGATGGCAAAGCTGAATTTTCAGCATTATTACTACGGCCTTCAGTGTCACATGAATAATAATAATATGAACAGTTGTGCTGCTTAATATTTTTGTGGAAACCATGATTCAGTTTTTTCAGGATTCTCTGATGAGCAGAAAGTTCGAAAGAACAGCATTTGTTTGATAAAGAATTATTTTGTAACAATAGAAATTCCCTTTTGTAACAATAATACTGTCATCATTACTGCAGGTGGTTATATTATGCAATATTCAATGTTAGAGTAGTCCACACAAATGTCAGCAACGGCCTAATAAACATTATGACGTCTCTTTCACACAAAATTACGCATTTGGCCAAACTTTACTCTCCTGCCGAGGGTCAGTTTCCCTTTTTCCAAAACAGACACTTGCCATTTCCATTTAGTCATATCTGCTGTGACAGCAAAAAGAAAAAGAAAAGAGAAATTACTTAATGTTGAACATGACATGATTACGTCTGTCGAGTTGAGCAACAGGGTGTTAGTGAAATGTAAAAAAAATCCACAAAACAACTTAAACTACAACACTTCATATGTACATATTAGTCTATTTCATCATGATTTTTATCCAAATTATTTCCATATTTTGGGGCTTTTGCTCTGGCCTTTTCAACATTTAATTTTAAGAAAATGTTAGTTGTATCCAAGGCAACTTACAGTGTGTTTACTTAGCAAAGATGCATTAAATTGATTAAAGTGACAGTAAAGACACTTATAGCGTTACAAAAAAAAAAATGTTCTATTCATCAAAGAATCCTGAAAAAGTTTTACAGTTTCCACAAAAATATTAAACAGTACAACTGTTATCATCATTGATAATAGAAAGAATAATTTCTGACAGAAGGATCATGTGACTCTGAAGACTGGAGTAATGGTGCTGAAAATTCAGCTTTGCACACCGGAATAACTTACATTTTAAAATACTTTTTAAAATTTATTTTAAATTGTAATAATATTTCACAATATCACTGGTTTTACTGTATTTTAACCAAATAAATGCAGACATTGTGAATATGAGAGTCGTCTTTGAAAAACAATTCTAAAACAAATCTTTAATTAAAAAATCTTACACTGTAAAAAGTGATAAGTTGACTTAACTAAAAAGTAAGGGAATTTCCATAAAATTATTAAGTAAATAAACTTCATGCGTAATTGAAATAATTAAGTTACGAGGAATTGTCAAGTTCACCTGACTTATTTACACTGTTAAAGACAAGGCCAAAATGTAAAAAAAGTTTCGGGATGTTTTTTTCCCCGAATATGGGCCTGTGTGAGGTCATAATAGGCAGAATTGCTTGTATGGGCACTTCTCCTGGATTAGCGCATGCGGAGTGCACACATCAATGAGCTTCATTCAGGTTACAGAAGCTGTTGGCAGCGCTGTCATTTTGTTTTTAGACCACGAAATCAACAATGTCACTAAAGAAGTGTGTTTCTGGTTGTGAGGGAAAGATAACCTAGTTCATCTTCCGTTAAACAGTGGATGCAGTTTGTTTTTCCGGAGCAGCGAGGGAGTTCTGCAAGTGTTTTTTTTCTTCTTGGTCATGAGTTGAAAACGCAGGCGGTGAGTGAAACTACATCAGATGTCTGTGTTTTGTTGGCAATCGGCGCGTAAGTGCATATAATGCATATAATGTCAACGAATGTATATTGAATAGAAAGTTATCCAGAGAGGGATAATGCCATGAATGTATTGTTTATGTGTGTGTGTCATAGGTGTGTGTGCTCATGACTCTTTAGCTCCGCCCACTGCACTCTTCCACGAGTTCGGCTGTTTTCGGAATAAATCAGTACACAGCGTATCTGCCTTTTATAAATATGATAAAACTAAAGACTCTTCGGAGATATGAAGGATGCAATACTACTCTATAGGTCCTCAAGATTAACATGAGATTGGTTGAAACCAAGCGGCAACCTCCCCCAGTTTCTCTTGAAGCCAATACGGAAGTGACTTAAACTGCAATTAATCGACCGGCTCCAGAAGGGAGCAGAATCTCATTGAGCACCATGTTAAAATGCCCAACTTTACAGCAGAAAAAAAAACATGTTTACAGCCTGGTAACAAATTGTGGTTTTGGTCTATCCACAAGTTTCCTACGCCCCATGAAGCCTTGCGTGAAAAGTGGGAGCGTCTTCCGGTTCGACGTAAACAAGCGGGACTTTATGCATTTCCATCGTAGTTTATGCGCACGTTTTCGTATCGGATAGAAAATGTATCCGACTCAAACAAGTGCATATGTTTTTTTATGCGCATTTATAGAATTCATGCGCATCTTGGCGTTTCCATTCAGCATTTTTGATGCGATATCCCAAAATGCGCATAAAAATAGGTGGTTGGAAACATAGCTTATTGACATTCAACAGTTGACAGTCATTCAAGCTATCCAAATTTGCTAACTATGTGGGAACACAACCTCAAAGAACTTTCAAAAGGGTGAAACAACAGTACCTTTACCCTCCGCGGTAACGTATTTGGCATTTTTAGCTATTTTCTCGATTCAGTAGCCTGTGATGGTAAGGCGATGAGCAATTTGAAAAGCTCAGAGGCGTATCAGTGTCTGTCGGAAACGATCTAAAAGCGGACACTGAGCCGAGCCTGAGCCTACACGTATCCCATCACAAGGCATGGGTGCTAGCATCAGTGACAGGTGAAGTACAGACAGCGGGTTGTTCATGTATTAGGGCCAGCACGCTGTTGTAGTCATGCAGCAGAACTTTTGTGGAAGGTCAGTAAAGTAAGGACAATTAAGGACACAAAAATGTTATTGATTATTGTATTGTGATATTATTAATTAGCTGATAAATGTACTAAACTGAAATGTTTAGTGTGTGTCATTTGTTGCAAATGTTGCTTCACAGTAACCTTCACTTAAACACACTCAGCCTCTCTTAACTAGCACACAAAATGTATTTGGTATACTACTTCCACTCCTCACCGGAAGTTGTACCCACGTTCTTTTTTACAGTAGCGCCCCCCGGAAACAGGTGGATACGGCTAATTTTGCCCTTCATGACAACTGTGAGGGGGGTGAATTTTTTTTATAACTCATTCGTTTACATTATATAAAGCCTAATGTAGCGTTCACACCGGACGAGTTTACTTGAGTTTACTCGCTTCATTCGCGCGTGAAATTCACTTCACAACAGACGTATGGAGGGGCTTCTGCCAGCCGGCTCGTCTCGTTGAGAAATGGCTGACATGGGCTGTGTTTACACGTCTTTTTTGTTCAAATCTACTGTTAATGTGTGACAAAACGTAGTTTTAAGACTTTTTCAGGCGATAATGTAGTTGTTTAAAGCTCAAATCTGTGGTTTATTTATAAAAAGAGTGCCTATTTGAACATTTTATCTGGCGTTTTGGGAGTTGTGAGCTCCAGTGGATCAGCGGCGCTCCGCGCTCGTTATTCCCGGCGAGAGCAACCTTTCCTCGGCTGGTCCTTATGACGTCCGTCGCTGTCTCTGATGTCTCTGTGGTGTCTCGAGCTATAATTCGTCTTGTGTATATGTAACGGCTGATCTTTGGTCTCATGGATCTATAATTTGTTCCCTGGCAAATCGTTTAGGCTGAGGGCAAAGTTAAGTTTCATTACTTTTTTATTTTTAGGCTATAACTTTACGTTACAGTTGTAGCCGACTAGCACTGACTTTGAATGTTTGACTGAATTGTTTGCTTTATTTCATGTATAGCTTATTATACCTTTTACTTATACAGTGATAATCATATTGTCTTAACCAGATATTAATATACAGATTTTCTCCTCATTATTGTCACTACTAGAGCAAGCTCCTGATTGGTTAACGTGGTGCGAATATCCGCCAAAGTTCAAATTTTTCAACTCTGGCGAATCGCACCGCAGAATGTCTATGGAAAGCCAAGAGGGCCAAAAACATGTGAATTTTAACACATATTTAATGCGTATTTCACGTGTATTTAACCCGTTAAATACACGTGAAATACATGTTAAAATTCACGTGTTTTTGGCCCTCTTGGCTTTCCATAAATGTCTATTCGCGTCTTTGCATTGACTTAACATGTAAATCACTCGCGCGAATCAAGTCATTCGCGTCCGGTGTGATCGCACCATTAAAGTTCTACATAATTAAGGGCGTGGCCACTTTGAGTGACAGTTGGATTGTCGTTAGTCATCATATCACCTCAGCTCCGCCCACGTCCCGACTGTTTGCCCATTTTCTATTATCAGAGTGTGACACGTGATGACGCGCTGCCAAGATGGCAACGGCCAGCTCGACCCATACCTTGCGCTTCAAAACGGCTCTTCAGAATCCTATGGGTGACATCACGGACACTACGTCCATATTTTCTTACAGTCTATGGTTGAAACTGTGTGTGTTACACCCCCCCCCCCCCCCCTTAATTTGTTCAATTATGCATGAAGTTTATCACTTAATTTTAAGGCAACTGGTTTCCTCAAATTTTTTAAGTTAAGTCAACTGATCATGATCATGTATTTCCTACCAAATGAATGTGAATGGCCAGGATGTTAGGATTTGTTTCTGTACTTTGTTGCAAGTCACAAGAGCCCGTCCCCATGTGTATATGATATTTCTCTATCCATGTATATGGCAGGGACCCACGGGGGCCTATGGGGGGCAGGTTAACTGTGAAGTAATAGCACATCTGTCAATCTCCGATACCACTTGAAAACATCTCATGTCAAAGAGACCCTCCCCACTTAATCCTTTAATAATGAGCGGAATTGGCTTCAATTTAAGACAGGTCTGAATTCGAAACGAGACGTTCAAAGTGATGGAATTCTCTCTTGAGACCCGTTTTAGACAAAGCAAACCTTATGTCAGATTCATCTTTCTCTAGGCTTCAATAAGTATGTCACACAATTGCACTACAAAACAGATATTTCTGCTACATTCACACTACACAGATGGAAATGATGGATGAATTTAACATGAACAAATGCAGTGGTGTAAAACACATGCTTGGATCCGGTACGTGATCTAGGTCTTGGCGTTAGAGTTTACCGAAAACTTCCCAGACACTGGAGTTCCTCGGCACCCTTGAGCTTGGCAAGAGATCAGACGAGGGGAACCTCCTTTAAAGCTCGACATAAAGAGCAGTAGTTCTCTGGGAATGGTTAAGTGTTGAGAGTGATTTTGGCCAATCACGAGTGCAGTAGAGCCTCAAGCAAGCCGAGATCGCGCAGTCATTCTCTCATCCATGAAACAGATGTGCTCCCATAGAGGAGCGAGACCGATGGAGGAGAGGGAGGTAGGGATGAGCGAACGAACAAGAGCACGAACAAGCGGAAGAATTAAAAATTGATGCACAGAATCAGAACAAACAGAATCAACAGATGTGTTCATGTAGATTACAGAATAAACGAACAAATTAATGAACGACAGAACGAACAAGCAACAAACAAACAAAACAAGTGATTTAACAATTCTGTGCATGTCATAAAAATGTATACAAATATCTATCTATCTATCTATCTATCTATCTATCTATCTATCTATCTATCTATCTATCTATCTATCTATCTATCTATCTATCTATCTATCTATCTATCTATCTATCTATCTATCTATCTATCTATCTATCTATCTATCTATCTATCCATCCATCCATCCATCCATCCATCCATCCATCCATCCATCCATCCATCCATCCATCCATCCATCCATCCATCCATCCATCGTCTGTCTGTCTGTCTGTCTGTCTGTCTATCTATCTATCTATCATCTGTCTGTCTATCTATCCATCTATCAGCTATCTATCGTCTGTCTGTCTCTGTCTGTCTGTCTGTCTGTCTATCTATCTATCCATCTATCATCTGTCTGTCAGTCTGTCTATCCATCTATCATCTATCTGTCTATCATCTGTTTGTCTGTCTGTCTATCCATCTATCATCTATCTATCATCTGTCTGTCTGTCTATCTATCTATCATCTGTCTGTCTGTCTATCTGTCTTTCTATCCATCTATCTATCTATCTATCGTCTGTCCGTCCGTCCGTCCGTCCATCCATCGATCGTCTGTCTGTCTATCTATCTATCATCTGTCTGTCTGTCTATCTATCCATCTATCAGCTATCTATCGTCTGTCTGTCTGTCTCTGTCTGTCTATCTATCTATCATCTGTCTGTCTGTCTGTCTATCTATCTATCCATCTATCAGCTATCTATCTGTCTCTGTCTGTCTGTCTGTCTGTCTATCTATCTATCATCTGTCTGTTTGTCTGTCTTTCTATCCATCTTTCTATCGTCTGTCCGTCCATCCATCCATCCATCCATCCATCCATCCATCCATCCATCCATCCATCCGTCTGTCTGTCTGTCTATCTATCTATCATATTTCTGTCTGTCTTGCTGTCTATCTATCCATCTATCAGCTATCTATTGTCTGTCTGTCTGTCTCTGTCTGTCTGTCTGTCTGTCTATCTATCTATCTATCATCTGTCTGTCTGTCTTTATATCATCTGTCTGTCTGTCTGTCTGTCTTTCATTCTGTCTGTCTGTCTGTCTGTCTGTCTATCCATCTATCATCTATCTGTCTGTCTATCATCTGTTTGTCTGTCTGTCTGTCTGTCCATCCATCCAACCATCCATCCATCTATCATCATCTGTCTGTCTGTCTGTCTGTCTACCTATCTATCGTCTGTCTGTCTATATATCTATCATCTATCTATCTATCTATTGAATCAAACTAAGAAAGCCTCCCTGAAAGGTGGATTGAGAAAAGGTTACTGCTCATAAAAAGCTCTTACCAGCCAATAAACGGTATTTTAATTCATTTTTATTCTACTAATATCTCTATTGCAAATAAATTATTATATATGTCACACACTGGATTTTCCTTAGTATTTATTATATTGGGGGAAACGTATACTAGATAAACTGACTACTAGATGAACTTTACATGCAGATAAAGTTGTTGCTCAACTCACTTACATCATTAAGGGTCAGATTCTCATGCATACAAATTGACTTAAACTATGAGACATTGCAATTCCTCATAAATCCGTCTAACTTTAATTTGGAGTGTTAATTTGGTGCCCTGTCTGCACACTAGCATACAAGCGTGTGTCAATCAGTGAGACTATTACATCACTCTTTGCCGCGTAGCGATCTCAGGTGCCACTCACCGAGATGTCGCTCTGCACCTTCTCATAAGACAGCTGCAGCAGGGGGCTGCCGGCTCTCTCAGGTGTCAGGTGGAAGCTGTACTCCCCCTCCGCTGACGGTCCCTCTCCGGTCAAAGCCAGGTGCAGGTCACCAACATACCGCTCTCGCTCCATCTCAATCTCCTGGGCTTCACGGGACACATCCTCCTCTGAAACTAACAAATTAACCCAATCACAAGGTCTGTGGTTTGAAACCGACAGCATGATCAGGGCAGTTTTGAAAGATGTTGATATAATTTAAATGTGATCATTTGACTT
Source organism: Gobio gobio (assembly GCF_949357685.1). Classification (NCBI taxonomy): domain Eukaryota; kingdom Metazoa; phylum Chordata; class Actinopteri; order Cypriniformes; family Gobionidae; genus Gobio; species Gobio gobio. The sequence continues at coordinate 40,278,706 of NC_137118.1, read as the reverse complement.
CCTACCTTCACCACTCCACGCAGAGACGCCATCGGACAGAAGGATTATGAAGCCAGATCCAAGATCCTTAGCCCACTCTAGCTTGAGAAAGATCGTGCGATGAGGCTCAGAGGAAATGGAGATCTGACGCACGCTAGTGCTATGACACCTGGAGAAAACATTACCATAATAACGTCACACAGAGCTGAAACACAAAGAAAATTAATTGCAGTACACAACATTCATTACATCTGTGAAAATTAACATAATTCAACAAGTATCTGCATTAAGTATATATTGTTTAAAATATATGGTTAATTTGAACAATTTTGTTTATATCAGATGTATATTATTTGATTATATAATAATCATAATATATTAAAATTAAATAATTTAGAAAAATATGATTATTAGTTTTTTATATTAATTATAAAATAAAAAAATTATTATAAATACTATATAATTAAATATTTATTATAATTAAAATAAAAACGATATATATATAATTAAAATAATTATGTAATTGAAAATGAAAATAAGTAATATTTATAATAAAAAGTTATAATATATGCATTTGTATAGTAATTTAATGTGTATACTATGCATACGTTTTTTTATACATGTAAAAAATCTTTAATTCTATTATTATTATATTAAATACATTTAATAAAAAATAAAATATATTATTTCAAATATTTATATTAAATTATGTATATATTAAAAAATAATATTAATTTAAATATATTAGCACTATAGTCACTGAATCTTTGTGAAAAACCTATGGAATTTAAGCAGAAAAAGATTTAAATAAGATCAAATGTGCACAAGAAGTCGAAAGTACAAAAGACTCAAACTCAAGTTGTTCCAAACCTGTACGAGGATGAGTAAGTAAGGACAACATTTTCATTTTTGGGTGAATTATCCCTTTAAATAATGTAAAATGTGTGTAGGAATGGAAAGTACTATACTCTTCATAGTCAAAAAAAGGACCAAAATGTAAAATTTTTTTTGAAGAACTTTGTGGAAGTCTGCAAAATCCATTGTATGCCTAGTCATCGGCCACCCTGCTTTCTAGATACTGGTCGGCCATTAACGGGTGGAAGCAGACCTTACAGGAGTCGGCAATATCCAGTGAGTGATGTGTGAGAAACATCTGACCTCTCAGGGTCAGAGCTGACAATGTGCAGCGGCGAGGGGAAAGGTGAAGGACAACATGCAGTATATTTTTGTCGACTGACTTCAGCTTGCTTGTCAAACTGATAATCAATGTGTCCAAAACCCTCAGTGACAGTTAACATCTGTTTCCCTCTCGTCGCGCATTACAACCAATTGTTGCTATTTTTGACGTGACTTTTGGGCAGACTGCAATGTAAATGGACAGCCGTATCTGAAGAACCAGGGGAACAGGACAGCCATTCATTAGCTACAGTAACATCTGCACTGAGGTGATTTTTTTGTCCTTGGTAATGACAGATGAAGCAAAGCCTATAGGAATATGAGAAGGCGGCTTTGACAAATAAGACAAAGAGTTCTCTTAAGATGTGACTGAGAAGAGGTTGGGGTGGAAAGTTTGGACATGGCTCACTTCTCAAGACGTTCAATCTAATTACCCAAACATTTATCCACAGCCCTGTTTTATCCAAACAAAACAAGTTTTATGTGCCATATTCCCATCCAGAAAATGGCTGTGTGACAAGGCCACTATCGTTCCAGCGGCGTCTGGCTGGCCTAGGTAATGGTGAATGAGAGAAAGCGATTCTTCAAGAAGGTGGTGAAGCATATCCCAAGTCACTTTCCAAACATAGGATTTGGGAATGAGAGGAGATAGGAAGGTGTCATTGTGATAACAAAAAAAAGCTAATACAAAACAATGCATGTCACAAGCTATGTTTCCATCCAAATTGCGAACTTAACCTTGGAATATCACATAATACACTTGCAAATGAAGCACTGTTTCCATCTCATGGTCCAAAATGGTCACTTCCTTGGAAATTGGAGCAAAATATCTGTATTAAAAATGGAAGTTTCTGCAATCGGGGAAGCCACTGTGGCTCTTTTTTTCCTGACCTACATCATAAATGACTTGCGCCTCAGAGTGTGCAGACAAAACGCAATAAACGCTGTCATGTTATCTTTTTGCCTGGTGTTTGGGAGCACAGGAGGAATTATACCCAACCATTTTGAGGACAGACTTCGGCTCAGGCATGAACGATCAAACCAAAATTTGAGATGCTGTGCAATGAAATTAGTTATGCTGTCCCACAATCCCATTTTTCTGATCATATGATCTGTTGAGGCACAGTCACATGACTTTTTATTGCGTATCAGGGGATTTATTTAGTAAACGTGTTTCAATCGTAGTTTATGCAAATATCTTTTTTTTGCGGATAAAAAAAATTGTCTACCTCAACAATTTATGCACATCTTGGTGTTTCCATTAAGCGTTTTTTTTATGCGCTGTCCTAAAATCTGCATAAAAATAGGTGGACGAAACATAGCTACAGTCCGGCTGTTACAGTGTATTCTTGGGTTGCTGGTGGTTTTGTGAGAGAATAATTAGATCCCTGCTGATGATGCGGAAGGGTTCCAACAACGTGGATGCTCCAAGGAATACCATCTCGGTATCATCATAGTTAGTGTAGTTTCTACAGTTGCAACTTGTGGCAAAGCATCTCTGATGTTTACTTCACCGTAATGACAAGACTTTATATATAGGAAGATGGTGCACTCCGATTACTTATGAATGCGAAAGTGCAACGCCCAATATGGCGAATAAGCCCCGCCTTCTAAATGAAAGAGCCAATCGTTGATTAGTAAAGTCACGTGTCACTGCAGCTGCCATTAGAAGCTCCGGTTGCTATAAAAACACGCAGTGTACTGAGAGGCACGTTTAGGATTGCGCATGCGCATTAGCTGAAAAATTCAGTTTTTTTGTCCTGATTTGAGCATTTAGAAACAACATTTATGAGACAGTTGTCAGATTGCATTGGTGATTTCAAAAATGAAATTTACTCGTAAGCTTGGCGAACAGTTTTGGAGAATTTGATGTTTCCTCATTCAAAGAGATAGGAGCTGCACTTGCATGCCCGCGTGGCGTTTCAGAGATGGCCGCTGAGTGAAATAATCTGAGATTACTATTCTTAAAGGGATTTATACATACACTACACTTCAAAAAATGCTTGATTGTTTCAACCCATGTTTGGGTCAAATATGGACAAACCCAACCGTTGACTAAAATTTTTAAGTTACATTTTTAAACCCAATGGTTGGGTTAGTCCATATTTGACCCAAACATGGGTTGAAATAACCCAGCATTGTTTAGAGAATACTAGAGTGTACTTTGTGCACCGATAACCGTTTGCTGGAACAATTGGTTATCGGCAAAAATACATACCCAGTTTTTCCGGGTTGCGTCCATTGCTGGAGCAGCAGAGAAGGGTGTGCTGTCATTACACAGTACGAGAGCGGCCTCTACAGGCGAAATAAGAAGCCACTGAAGCCTTGTGGAGTTTGTTTTGACACGTGAGGTTGTGCACTGCACAGAGCGGGACACTTCAGAAATAGATTTAAAACATAGACAACAAAACTTTTGACATGTGACAAAAATACATGGGCCCAAATGTTTAATGTCACGATTGTTAGCATCTATTTGCATTAGTGTATATCCATTAGTTCGCCTTTATGCATATTTAAAGCTAGTGTGCCGAGAGAAACATACAAACAAATCAGAAACGCATTCAATTTCAGTTATTTTTTTGTCGTCACTGTAATACATCTTTTGAAAATAAAAGCAAAAAAAAGAAGCAAATAAAGTTGAGTATACATACAATACATCTCACAATTCTGACTTTATAAAACGCAATTGCGCATTTACAAGACAAAATTGTGAGATATAAACTTTCAATTCTGAGAAAAAAAAGTTTTTTTTTCCTCAGAATTGGACTTTATAACTCGCAATTGTGAGTTTATTTCTCGCAATTCTGACCTTTCTCAGAATTGTGACATATAAACTCGTAATTGTGAGTCATAAAGTCAGAATTGTGAGATGTAAACTTGCAATTATGAGATAAAAAGTCTCAAATATCTTTTAAAATGCTTCCATAGTTATTGGGCAGTGTTGTCCAACCTATCGTTAAAATTCACTATCGGTCGACCTCTAGAGTGTACCATTCAAAAGTTTGAGGTTGGTAAGATTTTTTTTAAATGTTTTTGAAAGTCGCTTATGTTCACCAAAGATACATTTTACCAAAAACACAGCAAAAACAGTAATATTGTGCATAACTGTTTTGAATTTTAACATATTTTAAAATGTGATTAATTCCTGTTATGCAAAGCTGAATTTTCAGCATCATTACTCCAGTCTTCAGTGTCACATGATCCTTCGGAACTCTTTATTTCTGCTCAAGAAACATTTTTTATTATTGTCAATGTCGAAAATAGCTGTGCTTCTTAACACGTTTTTGCAAACCATGATACCTTTTCTATTTTTTCAAAATTATTTGATTGATAGAATGTTCATAAGGACAGCATTTTTTTTAAATACCTGTAAGCCTGTAATATTTTAAAACGGACAAAAACTTGACAGGAGTTACTTGTAATCATGAAGGTCTGGGTCATACTCACATTAGTGTCATGAGAGATTATTGGTTTCTTAATAATACATGTGAAAGCTTCTGAACGACACTGACTGAGGTGTAATTAAGACACATTCCATACTAAAGCGCTCCATCACAGATGGTCAAGAGCAACTCAACAAAACCCTCTTGTCTAAACACGACTGACATTCTACACTGACAATCTCCTCTTATGAAATATGCACAAGTAACCCTGAAAAAAAAAAGTTTTACAGTCTCTTCTTTCCTGCACAGTGGTGGACACTAAATGAGGTATCTCAAGGGTGAAAATTAGGGCTGCACGATTAATCACAATTTACATGAAATCATGCTTAAACCGATTTGGTTTATCGCGATTATGAAATTATTTTTTATGCGCAGCTTGTTTAATTAAACACAGTTCCCTTCCCTTTCTGAATGCGGTTGTTCCCTGACGCCAGTTGACGGTCACAATCGCTGCATCACGTGATGCATGCAAAATTTGGGTCTTCGGCTCGCCGAGGCAGCATTTGTGGATGACTCTCACTGCGGGAACATGACCATTGTGATGTTGTGGTCGAGACTCACATACCTCAAGGGAGGTGGAGTCCCCTTACCTATGCCCCAATTCAGTTCTGGGGACCAGAAGAGGGCTACTTTGGTGAATAGCCAGGGTGACCTTAGGATCATAGACAATCCCCGCCGAGACAATCTCAGTGGCCCCCTCACTCCTCTGGCACATCGCAGGGCGTGGAGCTTCCAGCAGTGCGCTGGTCCCTCTCATGGGTGGCCAGACGTTCCATTTGGGGCTCCCGCTGACAAACAGATGTTGACCGCTGCATCGGAGGGGATGCTTCCGTCATCTGGAGATGAAGACTTGTCTACGTTGCCTCCTTCTGGAAGAGTTGCGTTGCCCGAGCCTGATCCAGAATTGATAACTGTAATCCCGGGCTGCTGAGAGGGTCTGGCTCGAGTGGAGGTCTCCACCGTGCCCCGACGAAAGTCACCACACGTTCAAATGGACAGGCAATGTCCAAGAGCACCATCTCTGGCTAAACCTGGCAGACATGAGGGAGACAGATAAATATTGGTTCCTGGACTCCCACATTTCCCAGTTGGGACAGCTCTCAGAGAGATGGTGACCACACCCCTACCTCCCCCGGAGGAGGGCCGGGTGGAAAATATTTTGTTTCCTTTTCTTTCTGTTCTGCCATTGGCCCCACAGCCAGTGGTACTCAAATTATCAATTAAAAAAAGAGCTATTTCCTCCATCTCTGGGTTTCCAGAGAGCACGCTTGGCGGTGAGCGACGCTATGCCTTGCCACCCTCAGCCCCCTCTAGCATCGGCAGTGGACAACAGTGCGTGTATCGAGGACGCAGGGAAAAGGCATCCTCTTACACCCCCTGCCCAGTCGTGGAAGCAGGTAAGTGTTGCACCGCACACTCAGACCCCACTTCGGGCCCCTATGCCGTCCGAGTCAGGTCCCTGCCTTCCACCTCACTGCTCCACTGCGGGTTCATCTGTGGTTCTGTTGGTCCCGATGGTACAGTGTCTGGGAGCCTGGCTAGCACTTCCCAGCTTGTCCCTCTGGCTCATCCGCACCATCAGACTCAGCTATGCGATTCAGTTCACCCGACATCCCCCCAAGTTCAGGGTCATTCGGTTCACCGCAGTGCTGAACAAGGGTGCTCCTGTGTTACGGACGGAGATCGCAGTACTTCTGGGCCTGGCGAAGGACGCGATAGAGCCGATAGGAAGACTGTGTTTTACAGCCGTACTTCATTGTATCCAAGAAAGGTGGTTGGTTACGGCCAATCTTGGACCTGCGAGTTTTGAATCGGTTTCTGCACAGCTGCCATTCAAAATGTTGCAGAAACGCATCTTTGGGTTCATCCGTCCCCAAGATTGGTTTGCAGCGATCGACCTGAAGGACACATACTTTCATGTCTTGATTCTCCCTCGACACAGACCTTTCCTGCACTTTGCGTTCGAGGGATGGGCATACCAGTACAAAGTCCTACCCTTCGGGCTGTCCCTGTTGCGGAGGCATCCATTGTTCCCATGAAGGAACATGGTGTTCGCATCTTCAATTACTTCGATGACTGGCGCATACTGGCCCAATTGAGAGAGCAGTTGTGTGAACACAGGGACATGGTGCTCAGTCACCTCAGCCAGTTGAGTCTTTGGGTCAACTGGGAAAAGAGCAAACTCTACCCTGTGTAGCGGATCACTTTTCTCTATATGTAGTTGGACTGGGTCAACCTAACAGCACACCTCATAGAGGAACGTGTCCAGTCGGTGTTAAACTGCTTAAATTCATTCAAACGCAGGACAGCGGCCCCAAGGAAACATTTTCAGAGGCTCCTGAGGTCGCTTCGCGACACTCACATACCGGGCCTGCTCAATCGTGCAGCCGATGAGCTCTCACGACAGCAAGTGCTCCCGGGAGAATGGGGACTCCATCTCCAGACGGTCCAGCTGATTCGGAGGCACTTCAGGAAAGCACATGTAGATCTGTTTGCCAACCCGCACATGTCACACTGCCAGTTGTTTTACTCCCTGACCGAGGGGACCCTCGGCACGGATGCACTGGCACACAGCTGGCCCCGGGGCCAGGCAAAGTATGCATTTCCCCCAGTAAGCCTTCTCGCAAAGACACCTCGCAAAGTCAGGGTGAAATCCCTGTGAAAGCATGATCTGATCATCAGGTTCCTGAGGGGAGCGAGGAGATTAATAGTGCTGCAACAACGAATCGATAAAATCTATAAAATTCGATAATTAAAGGAGTTGGCAACGAATTTCATTATCGATTCGTTGTGTCACGCAACTATTATGCGCCTCAATAAGACGCGGAGATGTTTGAGTATAAAAAAAGCACGGTTGAGCACAAAGCAGAGTGGAAGCGGGCGAGCCGTGCTGTACCCGTCATCAGAGTCCTGCACGGGTGCGGGTACCCGCGGGTACCCGACGGGTGACCCGTGAATATTGCTGAAACGGGTGAAAAACATCCTACTGTGTCGGATGCGGGTGCGGGTCGGACAAGGGAGAAACACGGGTCTAAACATGTTTTTTAAACGTGTCACATGCAAACGAATTTAGGCCTATATATAAACAATATGCATGTATATTGTAGATGTGTTCCTAAAAATACAAAAATATGCCTTGCCTGTATTCCAAGTTGATAAAATAATTTCAAATCCATATCAGTTCATCTGTGGCCGCGCGGCGCGCGCGTGCCCAAAGAATCACAACCGCGCGCGCGCTCTGCCTGCACTGCAGCCGTCAAGATGAATCATGAGGAGTTTAAGAAAAGATAGCCGCAAATGTGGAACTTCATCGCTGAGGAAGCACGCAGATAACTGTGGTAACAAACCAAGCACACGCAGTTCAATCGAACAGTATTTGTGTTATATTTCCTGAGTTTGGTCTCTTAATAACACTGTCTTAGTAGGCCTACATTAAGCCACATTAAGTGTTTTTTTATAATGGTTTTCTATGGTAGGAAAACGTTTAACGTGTAATTATACGCGTTGCGTTCATATTCTGGGCTCATTTGATTTTTTGTACATAGTATACGTTATTAGTATTATGTTTACTGAGTTTGGTCTCTTAATAACAGTACATTAAGTCACGTTAAGCTCCCGGCAGAAGTTGTCCTTGTGTTAATGGTCGTGTAATAACTTCTGTATGCTGGCAATAAACATTTTTGTAAGTGTGTCAATAATGTGATATGCTAAACTGATTTTATTGCGGGTGCGGGTCGGGTGTCGGTTCTATTTTAAGCGGGTCGGGTCGGGTGCGGATTTTAATTAGTGCTGTTGTCGGAAAATGGGTCGGATGCGGGTTTAAGCACTGCGGGTACGGGCGGGTGCGGGTTTTTAAAATCGGACCCGTGCAGGACTCTGCCCGTCATACCACGCAATGGACAAGCAAACCGAGCCGAGCCGTACCAGTCGAAAAGCGCCATTAATAAATTGACGCGACATGGCATGGCACGGCACGGGAGCACCACGTGGTGATTCAGCACCTAAAACGAAAACATCTTGGAGTCCTTGATGAGGAGGAAGGGAGTTCAACAGCAGGGTAACGCTAAGTCACTACAAAATCCCACTTTTGCTCCGTTTCGAAGTGAGGAGCGTGACGTCCCTCCAGTAGCTCTTCTGGTGCTTGTTTACTCGTTATCCAGCTTGAAAAGCATGACAAGTTAGTGTTAGCTTGTTAATAACAGTAGTAAAGCAGGGGTGGTATAGTTTGCAAGACTAAAGACACGTTTTTATTCACTTGCCCTTTTTGGCCCATTCATTATTCAATCTGTTGCTATGTTAATTTCGTTGACAAATAATTTGTCAATATTTTAAACAACATTTTTCACAGACAAAAACGAGACTAAAATCAAAACCAGTAATGAATGACACAAACTATGACTAATATCTATTGTCATTTTCGGTCAGCATTCGGTCTTAAAATGACAGCAGTCCATTAACCTGCTTGCATTTGTGCTCTTAATATTAATCAAACAACAAAAGACAGAAAATCACCTCTTTAGTTTTAATAAGGATTCATTATATTTATTATACATTCATTATTTAATCCATATTTAATGTATAAGGCATGTTGTATGCAAGTTGTTATAAAGAATGCATATCATTCATTGAAAATAAGACGTGCTCTTCTTTAGGAGGAGGAGTTTTATTTAATTGTTACATAATATATGTTTATATGTCACAGCAGTTAAATCTGTGTCTGTATTGCATGTTTAAACTTTAATATAATTCATATTAATAGGTTAATACAGTAGATGTTTTCTCAAGGAGAATATAATGGGTTTGGACATTTTAGAGAAATTCTTAATGCATTACAATTGAACTAAACCCATTAAATTTTGTTTGTGAGTGTGTGCGTCTGAGTGTAGTGTAGAGAACAAGTTCTGATTAGTATTTTTCTTTATAAGAAAAAAAAAAAGATTTATAGATTTATTGTAGCAACCTGTGCAGATTTTTTGCACTGTGAATTTGCACCGTCAGTTCTGTTTTTGAATAAAGGATTAGAAATTAAAGATTTTTTTTATATCCGATTCATCGATTAATCGGAAAAACAATCTACAGATTAATCGATTATTAAAATAATCATTAGTTGCAGCCCTAGAGATTAAATCCCCTTCTCTCGTATACCCTCTTGATGCTTATCTCTGGTGCTTACGGCACTGCAGAGAGCACCCTTTGAGCCCTTGCAGTCAGCAGAGTTACATTGGCCTCCATAAAGTGGGTAGGGGACCTGCAAGCATTTTCGGTCGACGAATCGTGCCTAGAATTCAGCCCGGCCAACTCTCACGTGGATAGTGGATGCTATCCAAGGCGTGCCTTGCCTGCTTGAGTTGAAAGCCCACTCCACAAGGAGTGATATTTGTAGAGCTACGGGCTGGGCGACACCAAACAAGTTTGCTAGGTTCTATAGCCTTCGTGTAGAGCCGGTTTCTTTTCTCCCGATTGACTGTATAAGCGCATTTATCTCCCCAGTTGGCGAACCCTGTCAAGCTACTCCGTCACCCTCGGCAGTTAGACGTGGCGGAGAGTCTGACGCCAGACCAATCACTTTAGTGGAACCTGTGCTAGGCTCGGTCGCATATGTTGTGACTCCTATGGCGGTCCCATAGTGTATTCTTCCACGGTACAGCTTCCCTGATGGCGAGCCCTTGTCTTTCGTCTCTGACAGGTGTTGTCTCCCCCCTAACATGGCCAGAGCCACCCCAGGGACATTCCAACGTAACATTGAACGTGACCAACGCAAAGGGAATGTATCGGTTACCTATGCAATCCTCGCAAATTATAATATGAAAAAAGTCAATTTCCATCACTGTATTATAATAATGTTTATTTTAAATCAGCATTCAACAGATACTACCGAAGTATAAATGTTTTAAATTTACATCAAATATAATTTATTTGCATTACAATAATGAGATTTTTTTTTAATTACAGTACTGAGAATTTGGGGTGAACATGTCATGAAAATCATGATACAAAGCAAAATATAATTTAAAATATATATACGTATATATAATTTTATAATATTAAATGTTCTTTTGACTTTAAAAAGAAATATGATATGAGCCAAACCCTGATGTTAAATAATTTTTTTTCTGCATTCCACATTTGGCATATTTCTGATTGTTTTCTTGCATCTGAGCAATATGTTCTCCATGTATCCGCACATGAATACAGATATTCACAGTGCACCAAAAACTAAATTTATGGCTTGCTGAATTGAGTACTATCTATCTCCTGTTCCCTAAAAGTCATCAGCGGTCAAATGCAAAACACAATGAATCAATTCTCCAAGTCTATTTTTAAGGGAAAAGTCCCACAATATCTAGTTTTTATAGGGGGAAAAATGCTAATCCTCAATGAAAACAAAAAGAGATTGTTGAAACCAATGGCTTGTGTTTTGTACGTCCATACACCCATTTTAAGACTGGCAGAATCAGCAGAGAGCATCGCAGGCAAGGAAACAGTCAGTCAACTCTGTAACAGACGCCTCAGTGTGATCAGACGGGGGTGATGATAGTATGACATCACAGACCGCAAAAACCTCAGCTACTTAAACATCAATATTTATCACTGTAAATGTCTTTGCACCAAGATAAAAACCTCAAATTCTGACAAAAATTCATTGTCATTTTAATACCTGTAATCATTTATATAAGTGCTTGTCAAATGGATAAAAAGTTTATAATGCATCCCAATTTGTGTTTATGGGTCATTCCATTTCAAATTGATCACCGTTAGCAAGCATATAATGCAACAAAGTTTACTAAAGTAAACAGATTTTACAAATAGACCAATCTCTGTGTAAAAATAAAATCATAATAAAATCATGCTGCCATGCCATCTTTTTAAAGTCATTTTTACTCCCTGTAATTTGGTAACAAATCTCAATTTGACAATTAATATTTTGTCTTTCTTGTTATCAAAATTGTTAGCCGGGGACCTCTGGTTGAGTTGACAGACACGGAATAACCCTTATGTGAAAATGGGAACAAAACAAAAACAAAGTTCCAGGGCCACATGGAAAAGACATCACTATAGTTTTTGTGTTGAAAAAAAACTATAATAATTCATAGAACTGTGCCATGCCTTTTTACATGTGATCGATCGACATTATGATAAATCATCTCTCATCATCACTCTTACGAAATCTTGCCATGGTAACCATAGTTCCCACCAAAATACCATAGGTATCGACAATACAGCAATCTGGTATTGGCATTAAAATAAAATAAATAAATATTTTTAACACATTCCATCTATATATATATAAATATTATAAATTTAATTATATATATATATAATTAAATTGATACTTTATATATATATATATATATAAATAGTATACATTTAATTTTATATATATATATATATATATATATATATATATATATATATAAATAGTATAAATGTAATATATATATATATATAATTACATTTATACTATTTATATATATATAGATATAGATATAGTGATGGGGAAAAATTAATCGTGATTAAATCACATCCAAAATAAAAGTTTATGTTTACATAATTTATGTGTGTACTGTGTATAATTATTATGTATATATAAACACACACATGCATGTATATATTTAAGAATAATTTTTTTATAAAAATAACATTTATCATTATAATAAGAACAAAATCATTTTTATACAAGAGAAATTATATATACAGTTTATACATGCAAATATTTCTTAAATATATACATGCATGTGTGTGTATTTATATTATATACATAATAATTATACCCAGTACCCACACATATATTCAAACACAAACTTTTATTTTGGAAGCGATTAATCACGATTAATTTTCTCCCAGCACTAATATATATATATATATATATATATATATATATATATATATATATATATATATATATATATATATATATATATATATATATATATATATATATATATATATATATATAATAGTAGCAATAAAATACATTTGTAATTTGTATTACATTTATTTGTATTATATTTCCGTCTATTATTATTATTATTAATATTGTTATTTTACAACAATAATACTAACTACGGGAATCAAAAAACAAAAACAAGAGTTCAAGGTCAATAAAATGTTTTTTAACACAACCCTCTTCAATGCTTCTGTTATATTTCTGCTAAATTAGACAATTTACGTTTCTCATGTTTCTTTCTGGTTTACATCATTTAGGTGCGTCATTTTATGACTAATGCAGGAAGATTATCTTGTGTTTTGTTTATGAAAGGAAACTATCAACATTTCAACAAACACCATCATATTTAACATAAACACAAACAGGTAGGGATGCACCGAATATTCGGCCACCGAAAATTTTCGGCCGAAAATGCCCCAAAAGTGCATTTTCGGTTTTCGGCCGAAATACTTTTATCACCGAAACAACATGGCCGAAATGTTGTGATGACGCAAACAGAAACCGCAACCTGCACGTGCTTGTCTGAAGCAACATGTCAGCGGTGTGGACGTGTTTCAGTATATCAGAGAAACACCCACGTCTGCTTCATGCACAAGCACTGACAGCGAGAGCTCAGAGTTGTTCATGTTCTCGATGAGAAGAGGACCAGACTTCACTGTGAAACCGAACGCAATCTTTAACAGTGGGCATGTTTTAAGCGCGGAACACACTTCAATCTGGCGGCAGCGCGCGCGCGTGAACGCGATCATCTGTGAGCGCGATCGATCATCTCTTCCTAAAGAATAAACATGAATGAACATCTAAGGTGTGTTGAGGATACATTACAACTTACTGTCACGTATCATATGTGGTGTAATCGCTCAATCAGTGTTTCAACGGCGGAAAGACCTCAATATAACTGCTGTAAACTAAACAGTCATGTAGCATCACATTTACCTCAGGCACCTCAGTGTCCACAGCTGTTAGTTCACTAGAAAAATCAACTCTTTCACTAAATATATGACCTATATTAGCCGTTATATTCATTATATTCTACTTAACCTGTTAATGATATCTTGATTATTTCATGTATGTTTAAATAAAATGACAGACACTGTGTATAAATGATTATATTTCAACAACGAATTGGATAAAAAACTATTTTATAATTAGATTTAGAAGTTATTGCAAAAACTGCCTTATGTGAAGTGTACATGTTTGTGTACGATGTTATTTGAGTGTTGATTATTAGACCTAAAAATACATAGCAACTGAATTTAGGCTAATAGTTTGGGCTCTGTTTTTAACCTTTAATATTAATGTGCAAGTAAGGGCTCCCTATATAGTTTAGAGCAATATATTCAATAAACTTTTAGTTATAATTTAATTCATTTAAGGACAGACTTTTTTTTTCAGTTAACCAATAAAAATAAATAAAAAGCCATTTTGTAAAACTGCTGTACCGAACCGTCAGTTTTGTGTACCGCTACACCCCTATTCTACAGTTAACATATGGGCTATGGCAGTCTTTGCTTTGATACACTATTATGTTAAAGGCCTACAGAGAAAATAAATGTATCTTTAAGCAGTTGCACTTGTTCTGAATGCACTTTCTTGTAGTAGTCCTACAGAGAACAATTTTAAATGCACTAGACCTAAATGCACTTTGTTTTTATGAGAGAACATTTAATTTAAAAACCTTTCTGTAGGCCTGTACATTATTATTTAATGTACAAATGAGTGGGGTCAAGTTAAACATTTTATTTTGAATTTTATTTTATACTGTGCATTGTTGCAATGTGCTAAATAAATATTGGCATAACTTGTAATTGATTTATTCTTTGAAACTTTAATATTAATGTATGCAATTGCAATGCCTTGATTTTAGTAAAGTTAGTACACAGTCATAGCCATAAATGCAATGGTACTAATAATTGGCATAATTTCTTTCGGTGTTTCGGTTTTCGGCTTTCGGCCTTGGTTTCCTCTTTTTCGGTTTTCGGTTTCGGCCAAGAATTTTCATTTCGGTGCATCCCTACAAACAGGCGCAATTTCCCTCCAAACTCAGTCATATCACGCTCACATTGCGCTCTAAATATGCAAAGTCTCACCTCATTCCGAGAGGGAATTGATGTTGTATGTTAAATGAGTTTTAATTCAAACTAACACACACTCCTGCAGCAGAAGTTGCTTTCATTTCCTCTCTGGACATCCAGTTTTTCGACACTTCGCGCTTCCAGGCTGCCGTACCAGTGACGTCGTTTCCAGCCTAAACCGGAAGTGTGAGGTGGCTGGCCGGTGATATCAAGATGGTGAGTCTAAAACTGTTATTTTGAAATAGTTTATAGAAGTGAAGTAGAAACGAGCTGACGGATTGATTGTATTGACTGGTATGTCGTCGCATGGTGTCTGATGTAGCGATATATCTAACCACGGTGCAGTGAAAATGAAACCAATGGCAGCAGAAGTTAAATGTGCTGCAGGAATCTTAACAACAGAAGCAGCTGGTCGTGTTGATAAAAGCAGTGAATCTGTGACCTGTGTTAGTATCGCTCTGTTCTACACACACACTGAACTGTCACGCTCGAGTTGTGTTGAGTTCAGCATTGACAGTATTCAGTCTGAGCTGCGACTGTGATGTGGCAGTGAGAACATGGGCCTTGAACTCAAGTCAACTTATTTCACCATGAGAACACTCATTTCTGACAATTAAATGGTATTTATGCAGTCTATATATATATATATATATGTGTGTGTGTGTGTGTGTGTGTGTGTGTGTGTGTGTGTGTGTGTGTATGTAGGGTAAACGTAAGCTCACCAAAATCTACATTGAGACATTTTAGTGCTCAGGGTATTGGTTTGAGTACAAGAAGTTATGTTAAAATGAAAGATTGATCCAGGGCTCTCAAGTTTTGAACTGAGTTCAGAGTGAGATTTTGGCGACGGCAGCAGGGGTTTGGGTGGGGGTTCTGATCTGAAAAATGACACTAATTTGTATAAATAAATAATAATATTTGTATTTTATTTAATTTAACATTTCTGTGCGTGCGTGCGTGCGTGCGTGCGTGCGTGTGTGTGTGTGCATAGTATTAATTCTTGCATTTCTCTATTTCAAAGAAAGATGTCAGGGAAGAGGTAAATTAATAATCCATAATAATTTGGAATATTTTTTTGCAGAATTTACTGTGTTGTAAATATAATTTATTCTGAAGCAATAGTCTCACCAGTGTTCAATCAGATTTGAGATATTTAAATCTGCATATCTTTTTGATATTTTTACCTTTTATGAAGGGCATTTTCCCATAATCTTATTAAATATAGGCTATGCTTCAGTTTTCATTTTATATTCTTAAATTTGATATATTAATAAGACACTGTAGGGCTGTTGTCAATCAAATTAAATCATTTACACTGAAAAATTCTATGAGATTGTTTTAAATATTTTTGAACATAAAATTAAGAATATTTTTGAATATACAATTAAGAAATGTTGGAAAGAAAACACTAAACTAAACCACCAGTAGGTGGCAGAATGTAAACTTTGTTGTTGCGGGAATATCTAAATCTTACCCGGATACAGCAATGCTATTTTCTGATTGGCTGTTCGGAAGCTGTATTTTTTATTTGATTGGCTGGTGCGTGGCAGGGCCTTCTGAGCTCTATATGTGGAAGTCACTTGATTCCTCTAATAGCAGCGCAATTTGGTGGGCATTATCCTGGAAATTTCTCTGCGTGAGAAATACAAGGTGTGGCGTGTGAGCGTGTGAACGGGTTGAAATGCGTGTGTCTCACGCCCAATGCGTGAGACTTGAGAGCCCTGATTGATCTCTCACACAATGTTTTATTTTAAATGACAAAAGCATTTAAATTAAGATATTAGGGGTGTAACGGTACACAAAACTGACGGTTCGGTATGTACCTCGGTTTTGAAGTCTCGGTTCGGTACAGCAGTTACTTGCACATTAATATTAAAGGTTAACAACAGAACCAAAACTATTAGCCTAAATTCAGTTGCTATTTATTTTTAGGTATAACAATCAACACTCATAAGCTTCACATAAGGCTGTTTTTGCATTGATTTCTAAATCTAATTTATAAAAATGTTCTTTTTAAGAATAATTTTATAAAGATTAACTTGAAGTGACAACCATGAGTTAATATTTTTATGAAGTATTTACATAGACATTCAATGTGTTTGATCTTAAAGGGAGTACACTGAGCTTTATTGGAATGGCAAACCTTTTTTTAATTCATAAATAATATTAAATAAAATTTAAAAGGACAATTTTGCTTAATAAATAATCTAGGTCATGTCATAAATTCATACATATTTAATTATGAACAGCTATTATTAAAATATCTATGAAATTATACTTTTTCTTATTGATATCACACTGAAGCTGACATTATTTTAAAATATATTCAAGTTAATTGTAATTATATTTTACAGTTTTACTGTTTTTACTGTATTTTCATCAAATAACAAATACATTCTGCTTTTGGGACTTCATAAAATAAACAAAAGGGATTTCTGGCACAGAATGAATTAAGATGAAAGTTATGTCACAAATGAACTTTATTTATTTTATAGTTAGAATTGATTTTCAGGGGATTTATATGTCAAATTCCACAATTAAATCAGTTGTACAATCAAATAATTTTTACATTTTCTACAATTATGTGTATCTATAAAATGCAGTAAATCAAAATATGGTAAATCATGTGCAAGATGTCATAACAGACATTGTAAATGCTCTGCTAGAATACATATCATTTTCTGTCTACTATGACTGTAGATTTCATTGCAATGTTTTGTATTTATTTATCAAAAACTACTTAAAATGATCTATGTACTCAACACTTGCCTCAGAGTGAATGCATACTATAAAAATTATGTTTTGGTGTAATTTCATGATTTTGCCCACAATACACATTACTGTTTTTACAGTCAGTTTATCAAAGAATATTAATACGTTGAACCATTTATATAAACAAATAAAGCTTGTTCTTTTTTTTTACCGTGCTTCACAAGTTTAGTTGTTAATTAATAAGAGATAAATAATATAAATTTCCTCTCTGTTTCTCTTGCAGTCTGCCATATTTAATTTCCAGAGTCTGTTGACGGTTATCTTGCTGCTCATCTGCACCTGCGCGTATATTCGAGCTCTCACTCCCAGCCTGCTGGATAAGAACAAAACGGGGTATGTATACTGCCATCTGCATTTATATAGCACACATTCTGACCTTTTGAAAACAAACATGCCATGGATTTAAGAAAGTCCTTCTGCTTTAAGCACCTAAAGACAGGTGTTTTAAAAGTTAAAGGGATAGTTCACCCAAAAATGAAAGTTCTGTCATCATTTACTCACCCTCAAGTTGTTCCAAACCTGTATGAGTTTCTTTGTTCTGCTGAACACAAAAGAAGAAATTTAGAAGAATGTTTGTAACCAAGCAGGTAGAGCAACTATTGACTACCATAGTAGGGAAAAAAATACTATGGTAGTCAATGGTTGCTCTATCTGCTTTGTTACAAACTTCTTTTGTGTTCAGCAGAACAAAGAAACTCATACAGGTTTGGAACAACTTGAGGGTAAGTATATGATGACAGAACTTTTTGGGTGAACTATCCCTTTAAAGATCCTGTCCAAACAGGTCTGGTTTTGTTTTATCATTTTTAAACACTTCCTCACAACTAAAGTGCCCCTATTGTGCTTATTCGGATATTACCCTTCATGTGGTGTGTAATATTAGCTGTTTGTGAATGTAAAAAGTCTGCAAAGTTTCAAAGGTCAAAGTGCACGACATTTGGAGTTATTGACTCCTAAAAGAAAGACAAGATTCTGAGCTGCTGAAATGAGTCTTTTAGGCCCCGTCCACATAGAGGCGCGTTTATCTGTATACTGAAAAATTTTGAATTGTATTAGCGTTTCGTCAAGACGGATCCGGCGTTTTAGGAGCCTATTTTTTTAAACCGGGTCCTAGAGTGACTAAATCTGAAACCGACACCCTTGCGTTTTCGTGTGTACAGCCAGCCAATCCATATATTTTGTGAAACAGTGATGTCATCACACCACTTCCTGCGTGGGGAAGACTAGAAGGGATACAGCTACGGCCACTGGGCATGCGCACATCAATATTGCGTCATTTAATTACTGTATTATCGGATAGGGAAAGCACTGGCTTCGTGTGGATGTGGCCTCAGTGTTAAAGGGATAGTTCACCCAAAATGCAAACTCGGTCATTAATGCTGCCTTCACGTGCTATCGGAAATTTCCTACTTCCCATTTCAGAAGTCGTGATCACAAGCTTGTTGCATTCAAGTGCTTTGTTGTCGGAATGAACAGGAATCGTGGAGGACACCAGGGGCCTGTACCATGATGGTAGTTTAACAAACTCAGGATTACAGGATTAGTTTTGAGTTGACAAAACCAAACCAATCTATTCAGGTTTTGTTGGTCCCATGATGCTGATCAACAGCTTTCTCTGTCAACTCAGGCTTTAATCCTGAGTTTTGGTGTGACATCAGTAGTGAACAGCCAATCACATGCTGTGGATCAGTGAAACTGAGATTCACTTCTCGCGAGAGAAGCAGTGAGATTAATTTCTCTCTTCTGCAGAATATTACATGATTTAAAAATATATTAAGAATTTAAACAAATTTACACATCAAGAAGAAATGAGCTGTCTATGGAAGAGGACAACTTAAAGAAAAATCAAGTAAAAGTTATTAAGTTAGTGTAGTTGATATATGGAGAAAATGTAACATTTTAAGCTCACATGTAGTATTTTTATAGCTTTATTTGTTGATTTTAAAGCTTATTTGTATGACATTTTTATAGGCTATTTATATAGATTTTAACAGTGCCTATTAATGATTGATGTGTAATTGATTAAGGGTATAATAATTACATAAATTATATCTAAATCATTCAAAATTATTATTATTATTATAAATAAGCATTGTTAAAAGCCAGATGCTTTAGTCTTTGAAAGCCATTTGCTATGTAGTGACCTTTAATTTGGAGTAGAAAAAGGGGGAGTGAATTTATCAGAGGTGTGTCACTTTGCTCACAGCTGATTGGTCCAGTTTCAGTTTGAGATCTCTTATCCAGAACATAACCTGCCCCGGAGCAGATTAGCCGTGGAGCACAAGTTACTATGGAGATGAACACAGCTAAAATCCAAACCACTTTAATGGTACCTAAAACCCAGGATTGGCACAAACTAAGCTAAACATATCTGGCTAGCGACCTAAACCGGCTTCATGGTATAGGCCCCAGGTTTATTCTTGCCTATTTATTGGAGAAAATCTTATTAAAACCAAAATTATATGTAGTGTCACATGCACTGACAACCATAAACAGTTACGATGCTATCCAGATAGTCCACTTTCTGCTGATTCTGTATAATTTCGGTCAAATGCAGGCTGTTTTCGCTGTTTATAAAAATACAATACGCATCAAATGATTATTTGTATATGTAACACTTGACAAGACAAGACAATCTAGCTGTTTTCGGGGGGAAAAAACGAATAAATCATACCTGTCACAGCAGTAGTTACTATGTTTAAAGTTTATGGCACGCCCATCTCGGGAATTTGGGTATCAAAACTATTTCCGAACTTCCCAGTGGTAAACGCGACATCAGAGGGTGTTCATGTGCAATTTTTCCCTAGGAAACTCGTATTTACGATAATTCCGATAGCATGTGAAGGCAGCATAATTACTCACCCTCATGTCATTTCAAAACCCGCAAGACCTTCCTTCGGAATCTTCGGAACATGTTGATGAAATCGGAGAGCTTTTTGTCCCTCTGTTGACATGCGACTAACACTTTGACACTTCAAATATTAATTGAGCTGTTTAGTCCAAATTTTCTGAAGAGACCCGATCGCTCTATATGATGAACAGTTTGAATTTAGGCTTTTATTCACATATAAACATTGATCAACGGACATAAACAGAAGCTCAACAAAAGTGTTACGGGTTAGGAACGACATGAGGGTGAGTAATTGACAGAATTTTCATTTTTGGGTGAACTATCCCTTTAAAGCCGTTTCACATGGGACGCGGCTATCGCAAGTGTCTAGTTAATTTTCAAAGAGAACACGTTTTTTCCATGCAAACGTGTTTGATCGTTGCACTTGTGTCTTTCGCAGCATCTTGTGGATGACGCAGCATTATAAATTGTGGCACTCCGAGTCAAAAAAAAGTTTTTCTACTTTTAAAAAACACGCCTCTAGAAAGATAGATTTAGCAGCAGAATTTCAACACTCAGAAAGGAGTTTATAGGCTGTTCTGCGTACACACTCAATACAGCAGCAATTATACTTTAACACAAGTCAAAAGTCTGATTGGTTTAGGCATAGATAAACTTCCCACATATGGGCTGTCAGAAGCATATCTCCATTGATTATCTGGATGACTCCCAAGGGTCCCAGCTTTGGCACAAAGTGACCCATTGAGGTCACAAACCTGAGTTCCTAGACTCCAGTTTGTCTGTCAGATGGTCTTTTCATCTCCCCTGGGTGCCAGTTGCTCACCCCACGAACACACGGTCTTGTAACAAACAATACTGACACATACACACAAATACACAGCTTCTTCATGGTTGGAGTTGGTCAAACTCTAGCTCTGATCAGGAAACTTTTCCAAAACATACTGATAAGATGTACTTTCTCTCTGTAAGAGGTTCAGACAGTATTCATCATTATTCTCTTGTGATTGAAGATGGAAAGTAAAGTAAATTCTTTAACTAAGAATTGGTCACGTAGGAGACAGGCTGAAGTGACCCGAGTGACCTAGGCTGTCATGGTCAGCTAGAAGAGTAAATATATGTTTTAAAGTGTGTTGTGTGCTTCACTCACAAACATAGAGAGAGCACGTTCCTGTGGAAGACTGACTTCTAAAACTAACATCTTCAAGCTTGAAGAAGTCATTCAAATCGTTTTATATTTAGATGGAAAAAAATATTGATTAATATCTTGATTACATACCACTCAAAAGAATCATATATACATTCAAGAATCCACCCCTTCACTTAACTGAGAAAAGGTCAGGGAAGAATCTCTATATAAGTGCCTTTTGTGCAATTGCAAGTGTGTTTGTTTTATTTGTATTTATACTTGTTGTTTGTTTTTTTTTACTTTTTATTGGCAAAGGTTTATTTATTATTTATTCAACATTATTATTAATTGACAACCTCTGCCCAACAAAAAATAGTTATCGTGACAGGCCTACAGCAAAAGCAAGGGACATTAGACGCCACTGTTACTGTTAGTGTATCAAGTGCTAAGGAACACTTTTAGTTTTTGCGCTGGAAGTGGTACCAGAGCAGAGTAGACCAATCACAGCAGACTGGACCATCAGAGCAGAGCAGATCAATCACAGCAGTCTGGGTCATCTGATCAGAACAGAGTAAGCCTATCACAGCAGACTAGAGCATCTGACCAATCAGAGCAGAGTAGACTAATTACAGCAGACTAGGCCATCTGACCAATCAGAGCAGAGTAGACTAATTACAGCAGACTGGGCCATCTGACCAATCAGAGCAGAGTAGATCAATCAAAACAGACTGGGCCATCTGACCAATCAGAGCAAAGTAGACATCAGACTAGGTGGGCCATTTGATTTAAGTGTGTGTTTACCTAATTGTAGGATACCTTCAAAACAAAATTAGGAACCTTTAAAAAAAGCATAACATTTCCAGAAAAAAAATCAGGATTTTTTTTTCTTTCTTCGAGCCAAAAAGTGAACAGAAATCTACTCTATTTTTACGATAAAACATCCTTTATTTACATGCATAATTTATTTAATTTAAGTTCAGTGTCATTGTTTGTTTTGGGGAGATGGGTCTGTGAAATGAAGTGATCTTCTAATGTTGAACTCGAGCAGCAAGATGTTCACCACATGTTTGGACTTCAGATGACAGGACCAGGAAATGAAGGTGATAATTCACATCCAGCGATCCGATCTTAACAAACATATGCGTTATCCAAGACAAATTAGCTGGAGCTGCTACATTTTAAAGTAATGGTTTTCACACCCCCTCAAACTGCACACAACTGAGCCTTGTTTGTTACCAGTAACTGTTTGTTTTCACGGTGACATGCTTCCTAAGATGTCCATTTTGGCATTTATACTGCAAAGTACTCATGGGCAGAAACTGGCAGCCCACAAAGTAAATGATCGGGTGAAAGAACATCGAACATTATATGGATACTTCAGCGCTGGAAAGATGAATGTGTATTTAAATTGGGTCATTTATGTAGTAGAAATGTGAAATTGTTTTAGAAGTTGGTGCCTTCTAGACTGAGAAAAAACAGAAAATGTATTTTTGGCTCATGTAGATGAACGACAACAACTCCCAGAATGCACTTGCTTCGCTGCCCTACGAGGCCACTCCCAAGCCACACCTACGGTTACATCTCTTGCCCACCACGGCACCGCCGTGGTCATTTTTATAGTAATAAAATCATTTAGTTCAGTTAGAGAACAGACACTGCAATGAAAAACTGAATGTGTCTGCTCAATACAGCACGAGCCGAACGAGAGTCGCAGCACAAACGCAGCAGAGTCAGATTTCATCCATCAGAGAGTGAGGAGCTGACAGACCAGATGATCGCGGAAGATTTGGTTTCAAAGCGAAATGCGCCTATTGGATGAGTTTGTCATTGTACCGTTTTGTTGTTGTGTTTTCATTAAGAATAATCCCACAATTCAAGCAACCCACCCCTGAATTGGCGCTAATTCTAGGGCTGCCACTAACGACTATTTTTATATATCGATTAATCTATCGACTATTTTATTGATTAATCGATTAATCTGTCGACTAATTTCACAATAATTTCCAATAAAAACATTTAATTTAACTTGCAACGTTGGCCTTCAGTAGTGTACTATAAAAGAGTAAAAATGTAAAAAGGTAAAAATTTGTAAACCAACATATTAAAAAAAGAGAATATCAGCAAATACTTTTTATATAGAATAGTGTTGTCACGATACTAAAATTATGACTTCGATACGATACCAGACTAAAATACCTCAATACCGATACTGAATCCATACCATGGCAAAAAACAGTAAAATAATTGAATAATATGACAGAACTTACTATTCATTGTTTTATCATTGTTTTTGGGTTAAAAAAAACCTAAAAACTCAGTTGGCCGGCATGTTCCTGCCCGGTTCTTGCCCTACCCTGCTTCACACAGAATATGAGGTCCGGCCCTTTAAGAGCTGCACGGACCAAATTCATTGTAACACCCGATTTCTAACTCAACTCTGTATACGTTCACTAAAGACATATCCGACTGCGTTTACCCGAATACTCGCCAGGACGTGCATTTTTACATATTTTTTTACCATTCAAACCCAATAATCCGCAAAACTAGCGTCGCAATCTGTCTGAGTGAAAGCCGGCTGCGCGTGCTTCAGGTCAGAGTCCGGCCGCGCCGCACTTTTCTGTTGCGTTCCTTTTTCCTGACCGGAGCAAAGCACTTACTTTGCACCGCACCACTCCGTTATGAATGACCGAGCGGCCATGCATATTTTACATTCTGTGAGTGAGATCCCACCCCTATGGGTGGGTTGAAAACATGCGGAACTAGCTCCTACTACTGGCTGTAGTCTCTAGCCTCTAGCCAAAAAAGCCTCCAATGACACTAAATGACGATATTTGCATCATCAGAGGTTTTTTTTCCAGACAAAAAATACAGAAATCTCTCATCTCAGGGGGATATGAGGGAGGGAAGCAGCCTGACAAGCCAGACCCACATCAAGATATTGGGTCTGGGAACACACCATTGGCAGGGCTCAATCCGAGGGGCGGGATAAACGGTTGCCTTTCAAATTCCCTCTGCACGCAATAGGATAGCGCTACAACCAACCAGAGCAACGAAGAAGGTGAAGCGGAGCTAGTTGATAGATTAAACTTTCACCGTGTCCGGTCGGCAAAACTCCGAACACACCTTCCTTTCCTATGAATGACTTCAGTGCCGTTCTTTGTTCTTTTCTCAAAGAAAAGCTGCACTCCAAGTCTTCCAGAGTCGCGGCCAAAGCCGATTCGAAAGACCGCTGTTCGCCAGCTTCTTTGATTACAAGTAGTATGCGGAACCGCATCAACTCTGCCGTCATTATGTTAAGCCCGCCCACCGACTCTATACACGATGTGATTGGCCTGACCAGAGTTTGTTTTTTCCAGCTCTCAAGCCAACGGAGAGTTGCTAGACAACCCTGGCTGCAAAATTAGATTTGCTGCCGCTAGGGTGCGTCTAGATTTCTAGGCTAGGAGGAAAGCACAGTCAATGCAATATACTACTACTGATACAAAGCTTAATGCTAATCGCTAAAGTACCCCTTTAAGTCATGTTTGTATGATTATTGCAAACGACAAGGTTATGAAACCTAAAGGTCGCTTACTGGAGAAGTGTGTTAAAGGGTTAATTCCAAAAATGAATTAATGAATAATTAATTATCCCATAATTTACTAACCCTCAAGCCATCCTAGGTGTATATGACTTTCTTCAGCCAAACACAATCAGAGTTATATTAAAGGGTTAGTTCACCCAAAAATAAAAATTCTGTCATTAATTACTTACCCTCATGTCGTTGGACACCTGTAAGACCTCCGTTCATCTTCAGAACACAAATGAATATATTTTAGTTGAAATCCGATGGCTCAGAAAGGCCTCCATTGGCACAATGCACTTTACACTCTCAAGAACCATAAAAGGTACTAAAGACGTTGTTACAAAGTTCATCTCACTACAGTGCTTCTACAATAACTTTATGAAGTGACGAGAATGGTTTTGGTGCGCAAAAAAATCCTAAATAACGACTTGTATAGTGATGAAGCTTCGAAGCGTTATGAATCGGCGAATCAAATCATGATTCGGATCGCGTGCCAAACTGCTGAAATCACGCGACTTTGGCGATCCAAACCACTGAATCATAATGCTTCGAAGCTTCATAATGCATTGTTTTGAAATCGGTCATCACTATATAAGTCGTTATTTAGGGTTTTTTTGCACACAAAAACTATTGTCGTCGCTTTATAAAGTTATTGTAGAACCACTGTAGTGAGATGGACTTTGTAACGACGTCTTTAGTACCTTTTAAGGGTCTTGAGAGTGTAAAGGGTATTGTGCCAATGGAGGCCTTTCTGAGCCATCGGATTTCAACTAAAACATCTTCATTTGTGTTCCGAAGATGAACGGAGGTCTGACGGGTGTCAAACGACATGAGGGTAAGTAATTAATGACAGAATTTTCATTTTTGGGTGAACTAACCCTTTAAATAATATCCTGGCTCTTCCAAGCTTTATAATGTGAGTGAATGGTACCATAGATTTTGAAGCTCAAAAAAGCACATCTATCCATTATAAAAGTAATCCAGGGGGTTAATAAACAGCCGTACATGAGTCGAGTTCCGGCGGAAGCGTGACCTCTGACATATTGGCGAACACGGAAGCGCATAGGATAGAGCAAATCACCGGTCACGATTTGGAAGTCCAAATTTAAATTTCGATATAAGCCCAGCCCTATTTGTTTGAACCGCGAGAGACGTCTACTCTCACCTAAGCTTACGCTACTCCTACATCCGACGTCATGCGTCGGGTCAGAGGTCACTCTTCCGCCAAAACTTGACTCATGTACGGCTGATACAGGAAGCCAGTGATTATAGTTTATGAAGTAATAAATATGGATATTTTTGTTACAATGCATGGCTTCACTTCAGGAGGCTTTTATTAACTCCCTGGAGTCATATGGATTATTTGTATGATGGATGGATGCACTTTTTTGGGCTTCAAAATCGAAGGTATCATTCACTCCCATTATAAAGCTTGGAAGAGCCAGTATATTATTTAATATAACTCTGATTGTGTTTGGCTGAAAGAAGAAGGTCGTATACACCTAGAACAGCTTAAGGGTGAGTAAATTATGCATAGGATAATTTTCATTTTTGTGTGAACTAACCCCTTAAGGCCTTGTTTAATTTCGGGGAAACAGAGGCCAGGTTTTCTTCCCGGGGCTCTGCGCAGACTGTTGACAGTGGATGTTCTCACTGACCCCTGTTTGTTGTTTCTGTTCATGCCAGATGCCCGTCTGCCCGTAGATCTCCATTCCGTCAGGCGTCTGTTATGACATTTCAGCCCCTGTGAATCTCGTCAGTCATCTAGTTCTGCCCCCTGTAATCTTGTGCTTCACGCTTCCTACACATTCAGCGGCCCGCTGCTTTTTCTTTAACTCGTCAATGTCTATTTTAAGCCACGAAATCCAGCACAGGGGCCGGACTAGTCTTACAAGTCAGACATCAATTTTTTTTCTTTAAGACTGTTCATAACTTTTTAAAATGAGTTGCATAATAATTGGCCCAATTTGAGGGAGTTGCTCCTAACTAACTGCTAGTGGGACAAACTACAGTAGGGGCCCTATTCTAACGATCTGAAACGCAAGTGTCAAAGCGCGAAGCGCAAGTAACTTTGTGGGCGGGTCTCGGCGCTGTTGCTATTTTCCCGGCGGGATAAATGGCTCTTGCGCCCGGGGCAAATCTAAAATGGGTTGGTCTGAAGTAGCTTCATTATTCATAGGTGTGGTTTGGGCGTAACGTGAATAAACCAATCCGAGCGTCATCCAACATTCCCTTTAAAAGCAGGTGCGCAAGTTCCATTATGGATTGCTATTATTATGGCGTATTTACCAGGCGCACGCCAGGAGCGGTTCACAGCCGAGGAGACTGATGTGCTTGTAAGAGCAGTGAAAGACAGAGAAGTGAAGTTGTAATGTTGTACATTATGGTAAAGGTGATTTCACAGTCTTTTTTTTTTTTTTCAGTCTTTCAGTCTTTACAGTTTTTCAGTCGATTTGTTTTCCTGGTTCTTGACGGACAAACCAATTTGTCAGATGTCCTTATATACATATATGTCTTGCCACTATTGGGCAAACAGGTCTTATCCTTAATTATTACAATTAGCCTGAATCATTTGTAAGCTAGATTTATGCCTATTTTTTCACATATTCGTGGCACACCACAATGATTTCCGTCATCTCATGTGTTAATATTTTTTTAGTGTAACAATTTATGATTTGCAAAAATAACTGTTGCATCTGTGTAGATTACATGAGCAAAGTGTATGCGCGTTGTGCACGCTATACATTATGGTCAAGCATGCGCCCTTAAAATAGCATAATGAACAACGCGCAACGCGCCACTGACTTTAGACTAGGTTTTTTCTGGTCAGTGGCGCAATTGTTTAATGGAACAGCAAAATAGCACCAGGGATTGTTTGCGCCGGAACACGCCTCCTTTTTTGCGCTGAACCGCCCAGGGAGCACAAGTTCATTCACTAGTTTAGCGACGTGCTTCTGTGGAGGGAAAAGCGCGCTTTGCGCGGGTGCAAAATAGGAATGACACATGCGTCGGTGTACAAAGTCAATTGCGCTGGGTGCAAGATAGTGCCCTAGATCTTAAAGGTGCAGTGTGTAGTATGTATGAGGATCTATTGACAGAAATGCTATATAATATACATAACTATGTTTTAAATGGTGTATAAAGACCTTACATAATGTACCGTTATGTTTTTATTAATTTAGAATGAGCCATTTCTATGTACATAATTCGCGTGTGCCCTTACAGTGAAGTTGCCATTTTGCGCCGCCATGTTTCTACAGTAGCCCTAAAAGGACAAACTTCTCCACAGAGCGATAGCTACTCTCTGCTGTCTCCCTGTGTTGGCCACCATATCTTTGAAAGGGAGGGGTGAGCGGTGGGTGGTTGTAATTCACAACCTCACCGCTAGATGCCGCTACAAATTCACACAGTGCACCTTTAAAGGGATAGTTCACCCAAAAATGACATTTCTCATCATGTACTCACCCTCATGTTGTTCCAAACCTGTATGATGTTCTTTCTTCTGTTGAACACACAAGATGATATTTTAAAGAAAAACCGACGGTAGGCATTGGGTCTCATTCACTAAGCATGCGAAAGAATCCACACCATTATTAGAGAATGAGATCCATTGACGTGTTCCTATTAGGAAGTCAATGGATCTCATTCACTAATAATTGAGTGGATTATTTCATATTTGTACGCACAGGAGAACTTCTCACGAAAAATCTCTGCCTAATTCACAACACGTGCGTACACGCATGAATTTGTTCTTAACCTCGTTCTGATGTTAGTGAATGTGGAGTATTCTAAATGAGCGGCCGCGTGCATGAGCTTAGTCATTTGCATAAAACAAACCCCAACCATCTCCATATAAGGGCTTTCCACACACGCTTTCCCTACAGCCTTTCGTCACTCTCATCAAACTTGCCAATGTTCACAGACACGCTTTCGCCCGGATCCTCGAGCAATGTCAAGTGTGCCTTTCTCACCAGTTCTCACAATAAACACCTTTTTATAAAGACCCAGTATACTGACCTCTCATTACAACCTTCTACATACACGTATATCTGCGTTATTCAGAAAACTATTATTAATACACTGAAAAAACAGGAAAACACATATTGTCCAATTGACTTATATATCATATTATTTGCGATCTATGCAACAAAATTGTTTCTCTTCTAAATGATTGATTGAATGATTTCTTTGCTTTCCATTACTGTAATTCTCTAAAATGTCCACTCTACTCGATTAAATTATTTAGGGTGAAGGTGAACCAATTAAGTATTTGAAAATGATTTTTGCTTAAACTGTAGTTCCCAACTTGCTTTGCTTGGGACTTGACGAGTAGGGTAAAATTGTTTAAATTAAGTGTTATTTTATGTGTTTTTGGGCATAATGAGAAAAGGGGGTGACTTTATTGTTTATTAGTGTTTAATGTTTAATTATGTTGGAATTATTAGAACCATTTAAATTACACTGGGTTACCATAGTGGAGAGGAGCGGAGAAATTGCTTAGGCTGTGAAATGAAAGCTAGTTTCAGACCAACTGCAACAATGAGCCATTAAAGACCTATTAAGATCATTTTAGGTAAAATAGCTGTAAAATTATAAATACAATCAATAATAATTATTTAATTGTTTATCACTTTCAACCAATAGGTGGCACAGTTACGAAATTGATGTGGTGTGGTCAGAATAAGGCAGGGGTAGGCAAGTTCGGTCCTAGAGAGCCGCTGTCCTGCAGAGTTTGACTCCAACCCTGAAAAACCCTCACCTGCCTGTAGCTTTAGTAATCCTGAAGACACTGATGAGCTGGTTCAGGTGTGTTTAATTAGGGTTGGAGCTAAACTCTGCAGGACAGCGGCTCTCTAGGACTGAACTTGCCTACCCCTGGAATAAGGGAACAATGACATGCAAAGTTTGGTGTCAACGTCATTGCAGAGATATAGCCTCAAGAGGCCTTTCATTATAAGTATGGGCCACATGGTGGCGCTGTCTCGAAACCTTTTAAGTACCTTAAAGGCATGGTGCTGATGACACATACCAAGTTTTGTAATGATACAACAATGCATTCGTAAAGTATAGCATTAGCATTTTTTATCATAATACTGCTTTGTAGTCAATGGGAATTTTATGTTTTGTTCTGTTATAGCACCACCAAGAGGCACAATCCCACCATTTTTTATGTGTCCTTGGAGTGAGCCCATACATGTGTGTGTCAATTTTGGTGAAAATATCTAATTGTGTTTTGGAGTTAGACATTTATGTGAAAAAACACGTAAAAAATGACTGACACCTGGATTTAATTGGATTTTACTTACTATCAAACTACCCCTTACTATCAATATTTTGACATTTGGGTATTAGTGTTTAGCTATCAACCTATGTTTCCAAACTTCTGACACTGGTTTTGTCTCAATCGGAGTAGCGGTTTCGAAGATATCAGCTAACATTTTTTAAGCGCTAAAAAATACGCTGCACAAACCATAAACCGAAACCTGGCAAGTCGATGTAACGAGATTACTTTCGTGAAAATAAGTCAACCACACCCAAAGTTATAAGCATTTGAAAAAACAAATTCTCCACTAGGTGGCACTGTTTCGAAACTTCCTGGGCTCCTTCGGAGCATCGTGGTGATGAACCATACCAAGTTTCGTAACAATCCGTTCTTGAGTTCATGAAATACAGCATTTTAGCACATAATTCAAAATGGCCGACAGCCAAAATGGTCAATATGGTAAAATTGGATATCAGTCGACTCTGCATTATGTCCCGAATCTAACTAGACCACTTTTATGATTTTGGATAAACGGTTCAGAAGTTATAATAGCCCTTTTTTGTATCTCCGGACCAGTAGGTGGCGCTGCACCGAAACGCTGCATGTTGCCTCAAGTCATGCTTGTGATGACATGTACCAAGTTTGGTTTGGATACGATAAAGTGTTGCAGAGATATAGCCTTAAGTGTATTTTTGTAACCGCTACGTAAAATTTGTTTGTGCTTTGTTTGCGAACGGTTGTACGGATCAACTTGAATTTCATAACTTTTTGTCGGCATGGTCTGAAGATGATCTGTTTCAATTTTCGTGAAAATTGGAGCAATGACTTGATTCTATGATGTTGAAATTGTGAAAAAAAAAAAAAAAAGTTTGATTAACTTAATTGATTCATGTGGAACCGATGTACATGATTAAATCATGTAAATCCAACACACCTTTTTTTCCCAGTGTAGTTACATTTATTATATAATTTTATACATGGATTATATAATACAATTAATGCGATATAACTTCTTAACATGATTATAAGGTCGTACAGAGTAAGTGCTTTTTTTCGTACGAGTGGTTTCAGTTTTTCCTATATTTTTTCGTAAATTTAGAATACATTTCATGACGAAATTTTGGGTGAATCGTGATTTGTTCTTAAAATCGTTCGTACGCACAAATTTGTGCATACGCATGCTTAGTGAATGAGACACAATGCGTGTTTGAATGAACTGTTTGATTAACAACATTCTAAATATCATCTTTTTAATATTACTTAAAATCATTTTACCCTTTTTGCATTTTTGTGGTCAATTTTATCATAAATAAGAGTGAAATTTCATAATTGTCATTTAACCTTTTGGCAAAAGGGTCTGACAGTTGTTACATTAAAACCAAATTAAAGATGTTACATTTTCTGTGGAGTGCATATATAACTTTTGAGATACTACACTGTAAAAAGTTGCTGCCTTAAATTAAGTACAACCAACTTGGCTGTTTAAGTTATTTCAACTTAAATTACTTTAAACTGACTTTTAAAAAAATCTTGTATAACTGCTCAACTTATTTTGATAAGTTAAAGTAATTTTAAAAATATGTGGTCATAACTGAGATCATAACATGCTTTACAGTGTATGCAAATGTTGCATATGTAATACTATTATTGGTCATTTCATTTGTATTTTTTTATTTAAATGAGTAAAGTCAGTGGACAGTTCCCAGAGCTGCTGCTGTTGTTGGTTTCAGTTTTAATTGTTTTACATTATATCGATTAACCTTAAACCCTTTCCTTTTGCCCTCAGATTTCTTGGAATATTCTGGAAATGTGCAAGAATAGGTATGTAACATCATAAAAGCTACCATGTCATGTATGGTTAGTTCTTTTTTAGCACGATTTATTATGCTGGTGGTAATGATCTTTTACGTTATCTTTCAGGTGAGCGCAAAAGCCCTTACGTGGCGTTTTGCTGTATCATCATGGCCTTCACAATTTTATTTTCGGAGTAGCATTTGAGGATTTGGAGCAGGCAGAGATGATTTCCAAGAACAGCTACAAGATTCTACAGCAGGGAACAACATGTGTGATTGGGGCGACATTCAGACTATCTCGGGCAGAACTGGGCTTCTGTTAATGCATGTGGAAGCAGCTACACCCTGAGTGTCTCTCGGCCTCCTGGACTTATTTTTGTAAATACAAATTGTGATTGGTCTCCATGGTGATGCTCCAGTTGTCATTGACTCATGCACCCAAAGCTGTTCTGTAACATGTTTGTTGTTGAAGCCAAATTGCTTGTCACTGACAGTTTTATTATGGGACACTGAGGATAAATCCGATGCACATAGATGTGCTAGATATCATGCTTGTTAAATTGAATCTGCTAACTTTTTGTTTTACATGGAGATGTGGCAAAGTTTGCATTAAAAGATGAATTTATTACAGAAATCTTGATTTAAATGTCGATTTTTGTCTATATAGTAGAATAATAGTATGGATCCAGATATCTGATATGATGATAAATCAAGTAAAATCAGCCATTCAAATTATTTAATGTGCATAAAATATTTTTATAATCTGGCATAGGTCAAAATTAAAAGTTTGAAAAATATGCTTGATATCTGCTTCCAATAAGAAAATGCTAATATCGGCTAAAATCTGCCTGTTGTGCATTCCTAAATGATATTAGGCTTTTTGAATAGGCAAATGTATAGGTGATTAAAAAACTAATGCATTAATTTGTTAATTAAATCGCCAAAATATAGTTTTCAACCATTTTTGTTTTAAAACACTAGAACTTTTGCGCCAGAGAAACAATCGCACAGCCATCTTTAGAGTTTTGTGTTTGAACATCCGTTCATATTGTATATTTCTACGGAAGAATAATTCGATGGTGAAGTGGATTTACTTATTGTATTGTTTGAAGCGGAAGTCATGACAAATGTCAGTAGACCGGGGAGACTTAAAAACGAGCCGTTCACGATATGGAAATACAAACCGGAAGACTGAACACAACGACGACGAGCCCGACGCTGAAAAGGGGCGTGGCCACACAACATCACCGTCGACCTGCATGACTGCGGTTACGCCCACTGAGTGGCAAAATGTCTAAAAGCTGATATGTGACGGGGTGTACAGCAAACAAGCTAATAAACAAAGTTTTTATAAGCTGTCGACCCAAAATAAACGAGGGTTTAAGGAGACAAAAGTGGATACGGGTAATGAGACGTGAAGCATCAGCAGGAAGAATGGGTACATTTTGGGATCCTGACACTCAGTAAGCCGACGTGTGCAGTAAACATTTTGTCACTGTTAAGTCAAATATCCAAATGTCAGCTTTATATATTATATTTCCTGTCACTGTTTCTGTTCCCCTCTGGGTGTAGTTCTCAGTGTAATATAACATGTCGTGCTCGGTCTCAATTGCCTGTGTCCAACTTTTGTGTCCTTAACAAGCGGCAACCTCCCGCAGTTTCTCTTGAAGCCAATACAGAAGTAACTTAAACTGCAATTCATCGACTGGCTGACAGGCTCCAGAAAGGAGCAGAATCTCATTGAGCCCCATGTTAAAATGCCCAACTTTACAGCAGAAAAACACGTTTACAGCCTGGTACAAATTGTGGTTTTGGTTTATACGGCTAATTTTGCCCTTCATGACAACTGTGAGCGTTTTTTTATAACTCATTCATTTACATTATATAAAGCCTTAAAGTCCTGCATACTTAAGGGCGTGGCCACTTTGACTGACAGGTGGATAGCCATTTATCTGCTGTCTGTTAGTCATCGCCTCTTTGCCCATTTTCTGTTATCCGAGAGTGACGCGCTGACAAGATGGCAACGGCCAGCTCGACCCATACCTTATGCTTCAAACGGCTCTTCAGAATCCTATGGGTGACGTCACAGACACTACGTCCATATTTGGTCGTTAAACACTTGTTTTTTGGGTCAACATCTTATAAAAACGTCTGGGTTTTTGGTTTGTGTTTTTTAGCTTGTTTGCTGTACACCTTGTCACATATCAGCTTTTAGACATTGTTCTGTTTTTTGTTATAAGTCAGAAATGACAAGGAGGCCGCTTCGATTCGATTCGATTTGATTCAACTTTATTGTCATTACACAAGTACAAGTACATGGCAACGAAATGCAGTTTAGGTCTAACCAGAAGTGCAATAGCAGCAAGTGCAGGATATACAACGGTTGCATAAGTGCAGGACATGGATATGTACCGACAGAAATCTTGATTTAAATGTCGATTTTTGTGACATGTCTGTATAGTAGAATAATAGTATGGATCCAGATAGCTGATATGATGACAAATCAAGTAAAATCAGCCATTCATATTATTTAATGTGCATAAAATATTTTTATTTTACAACATAAGTCAAAATTAAAAGCTTGAAAAATATGCTTGATATCTGCTTATGCTTGAAATATGCTTGACCCATTTTTTTTTGGGTCGACAGCTTATAAAAACTTTGTTTATTAGCTTGTTTGCTGTACACCCTGTCACATATCAGCTTTTAGACATTTTGCCGCTTCACGCAATACAAAGTCAATGGAGACGGTTTGATTGCCCCCCCCCCTCCTCCTGGCTGCATATGTCAATATTCATGGTACACTGGATCTTTGGTAAGTTGTAAGTAACACTATATGGAGTCCAAACTTTAGTTTAAACTGATAATTGCGTTTTCCCCTATAACTCCAGTCATGCAGCAGCTCTTCTGCCACTCGTGGGGGGGCATGTTCCGGCGGGAAAGTGACATCACTGCATACCCTCTATAGCAGAGCTAAATTGCAATCACTGTTTCTTTATTTTTGCTAGTAATACAAGAAACCCATAAAAACAGAGGGATAGACGTGTTAAAAATAGTCTATTGTACTAAATGCCAAAAGTGCATCCCAAAAGTGATCTCTGCCTCCAAGCTTCTTTATTTAAACTGGCAAGTTGAGTTTAGTTTATATCCCAGTCAGCAAATGGTACATTCTCTCATAAAATGCTAAACTTAAAATGTCAGGTCATTAAAAATGTGACCGAATATCCACAAATCATAACACATTATGGTTTTTAGGGTCATTTGCATGTGATCACAAATCTGTCAGTTCACACAGGAGGTACTGAAGAAGTTATTGGAAAAATTGTTTTCTCTGGCAATGTTTGAGCCGTAAATCTGTGCAAACTTCAGCCGTGCGTGACTGCGATCAAAGTAAAAGCTGTATAGTAAATCACTCATCAAAGTGTGAGGATTTTGTCTATTAGCCATTGTAAAAACGTTCAAGACGGACAACAGAGAAGACTCATTTTGTGGAGAGGTTCTCCTTCAACACCCTCCAGATCTTTGTAGTTCCTCTGATGTCTTTGGATCACTATGCTTTTGTTTTTTGCGAGCAGAAATTGAGATTCTATTGTGAGAATCATTTCTTTAAATTATATTTTCTTGTCAAATTCACTCTTCAATATGGAAGAGCAAAAATGTAGCAGTTACCAGTTCAGGGTTGACCGGTTTGCGCAACAAAAACCAGCACAACTGCTATTCAAAACCCACCCAATCACGGCCAAAACTAGGCCAATCGCATAGGCATTATAAGGAGATTATATGAAGAAAGAGAAAATGTCATCAAAACTTTTCTGAAGACAGTCGGTTCCCTTCAGATGTACACCAATCAGGCAATGTCCTAATATTGTGTTGGTTCCCCTTTTGCTGTCAAAACAGCCCTGACCCATCAAGGCATGGACTCTACTAGACCCCTGAAGATGTGCTGTGGTATCTGGCACCAATATGTTAGCAGCAGATCCTTTAAGGCCTGTAAGTTGTGAGGATCGTTGCCTCCATGGATCGGACTTGTTGTCCAGCACATCCCACAGATGCTCGATTGGATTGTGATCTGGGGAATTTGGAGGCCAAGTCAACACCTCAAACTTGTGCTCATCAAACCATTCCTGAACCATTTTTGCTTTGTGGCATTATCCTGCTGAAAGAGGCCACAGCCACCAGGGAATACCGTTTCCATGAAAGGGTGTAGGGCCTACATGGTCTGCAGCAATGCTAAGGTTCTGTAAAAGTGTCAAAGTAACATCCTCATGGATGGCAGGACTCAAGGTTTCCCAGCAGAACATTTCTCAAAGCAACACACTGCCTCCGCCATCTTGCCTTCTTCCCATAGTACATCCTGGTGCCATGTGTTTTCCAGGTAAGCGACGCACAGGCACACGGTCATCCACGTGATGTGATGACCACTTTTGATGGATACTGACCACTGCAGACCGGGAACACCCCACAAGAGCTGCAGTTTTGCAGATGCTCTGACCCAGTCGTCTAGCCATCATAATTTTGCCCTTGTCAAACTCTCTCAAATCCTTACACTTGCCCATTTTCCTGCTTCTAACACATCAACTTATAGGAAAAAATGTTCACTTGCTGCCTAATATATCTATATCTTCCTTTAATATATATATATATATATATGAAGACATAATTAGTGTTATTCACTTCACCTTTCAGTGGTCATAATGTTATGCCTGATCGGTGTACATTTCACACAACCTTGAAAACGCAAGCTTGTAGAACACATCATGTTTTTACTTTCAAACGTGCAGCGCTTGTATATTTAATCAAATTATCACCTTTTGAAGTTTAATAATCACATTATGCCGTATGGCAATTTGTTCTAGCACCCCCAAATGTAAGACCTCTTGAAATTGTAATTAAAGACCCCCTGTGGTAAAAATCACGTTTTTAATGTTTATACTGAATGTCTATGTGGTGTTTTTAATATGCTCTCAGGGAAACATGTGCAAATTCATAAGTCAACACAATTGCTGAGTATTTCCTCCTCAAGTCCAGTGAGCCAAAGACTCTAAGACATCGCTGGTGTTTCTGATGTCACAAACTATCTTTTAACCAATCACATCAACGTGCGGGTGGGCTTTAGCATATCATTAACTATGCTGCGAAGCAGGGGAGTCTCAAGAGAAGCCATAACGCTATATTTTTCTGTTCATATGAAAAATTGTGTACATTTAGCAATATAGCGAGTTAATTATGATGTAAATTATGATGTAAACTACATGCCCTTCTAAGATGCAGATTGCAATTTATGTACCACACGCTCAATTTCCCTTATCGCATTTTCCTTGTTTGCTCGAGGATGAATGTAAACAACCGTCACATATAACTGAGGAAACTCCGGTGGCAAATACTGAGGCCTTAACGCCACAGACAGTAGCTCAATGTCTTTAGTGCACACTCTCTCCTTGACAGACACAGATTTGCACCAGCTCTTTCGAATATAAAGACATACCCCACCTCTGTCCATGCGAACAGGCACTCCAAAGTCATCAAGTCGTAGACTCGGATCTAAATCCCCTTCGGAAAGCCAAGTCTCAGTGAGAGGCATAAGTTCCTGAAATCATGCTGGTATTTCACCAAAGCCTGGAGCTCGTCTGTTTTTTCTGTAGAGATTGCACATATGCCAAAATTAGTGTAGGAAGAGGAATTTTGGAAAGACTTAGATTTTTCAGTCTCTGTCGAACACCACCTTTTCGACCCCTCTTTCGGGTTTTAAAGGATGAATCCTTTTGTTCTGAGCGTTTATGTTTTAGCTTGTGTGGAGATAGGCTTCCAAGCTCAGGATATAAACATTCCACAGTTTGCTTCACACTGTAGGGCTTGTACCATTGTAAAAGAAACTCCCGGGAATATTGAATTCTTGCCGGTTCCTGGGGTAGCTCGTACAAGCACAGACTCAGGTGGATCAACGCACTATTTCCAGATGGCACTAGTCTCTGCGTCTAAGGGTATTTTCAAAAAAGCATTTAAAGGTAAAAACACAAACAAACAAACACCAAACGTAACACACCACGCGGACACTTGTAGCTGCGGGTCGCCGCATGCGCAGCGCCATCTAGTGAAGACCACGAGAAGGTCTGGGCTTCACCGGCAGTTGAGAGAATAGTTCCTAGCCGTCATTTTCCATCGGCCTTAGTACACGATGTAAGTATACACATCACAACATGTAAATAGGAAAATGTTGGCGTTATTTTGTCACTTATTGAGCAGGAGGCTAGCTGGAGCCTTTCACCTCCAGTCTTTGTGCTAAGCTAGGCAAGCTCTGGGGGATACGGTGAATAAGCTAAAGTCCCAAAAAGTTGGCTTGTTCCTTTAAGTGAGTATGCGATTTCGGACATAGCCCTTGTTTCATTACTGAATCAATCAGTGTTTTTAAATTAATCTCGAATGAATGATTCAATGACAAATACATTTTTAACAGTCACTTACCGCCACCTACACTCACCTAAAGGATTATTAGGAACACCTGTTCAATTTCTAATTAATGCAATTATCTAATCAACCAATCACATGGCAGTTGCTTCAATGCATTTAGGGGTGTGGTCCTGGTCAAGACAATCTCCTGAACTCCAAACTGAATGTCAGAATGGGAAAGAAAGGGGATTTAAGCAATTTTGAGCGTGGCATGGTTGTTGGTGCCAGACGGGCCGTTCTGAGTATTTCACAATCTGCTCAGTTACTGGCATTTTCACGCACAACCATATCTAGGGTTTACAAAGAATGGTGTGAAAAAGGAAAAACATCCAGTATGCGGCAGTCCTGTGGGCGAAAATGCCGACTGATTCAAGCTGATAGAAGAGCAATTTTGACTGAAATAACCACTCGTTACAACCGAGGTATGCAGCAAAGCATTTGTGAAGCCACAACACGCACAACTTTGAGGCGGATGGGCTACAACAGCAGAAGACCTCACCGGGTACCACTCATCTCCACTACAAATAGGAAAAAGAGGCTACAATTTGCACGAGCTCACCAAAATTGGACAGTTGAAGACTGGAAAAATGTTGCCTGGTTTGATGAGTCTCGATTTCTGTTGAGTCAGAATTTGGCGTAATGGGGATGTTGGGGATGTTTTCATCGCACACTTTAGGCCCCTTAGTGCCAATTGGGCATCGTTTAAATGCCACGGCCTACCTGAGTATTGTTTCTGACCATGTCCATCCCTTTATGACCACAATGTCCCCATCCTCTGATGGCTACGTCCAGCAGGATAATGCACCATGTCACAAAGCTCGAATCATTTCAAATTGGTTTCTTGAACATGACAATGAGTTCACTGTACTAAAATGGCCCCCACAGTCACCAGATCCCAACCCAATAGAGCATCTTTGGGATGTGGTGGAATGGGAGCTTCGTGCCCTGGATGTGCATCCCATAAATCTCCATCAACTGCAAGATGCTATCCTATCAATATGGGCCAACATTTCTAAAGAATGCTTTCAGCACCTTGTTGAATCAATGCCACGTAGAATTAAGGCAGTTCTGAAGGCGAAAGGGGGTCAAACACAGTATTAGTATGGTGTTCCTAATAATCCTTTAGGTGAGTGTATAGTGGCATAATGTAGTCGATAATCGAATGCTCCGGTATGATAAATCCGGTATGATTTTGTCAAAGGATTAATAGACACAGGCGAATTGTTGTCATTTAGAAATAAGATCGCGTGGGTGTTTGAATCGAGGTTGCGATCTTTTAACCATTAATAATGGAGCTTTAGCTATTTACACATTTTTATGGCCTTAAATTTGATCAAAACTGAATTTAAGACTGTTTAAGGACCCTGTCCAGTACAGCAAGATGTCGACACTATCAGAGCCATCTGTTAAAAGACTTAAATATGTGTAGCAATGTCTCAGACTCATATCTCGGAGCTCGACCTTTGGTGTCCTCCTCGCACTGAGCAGGAAAGACTTTTATCTGCTCTTAACAAGCACTAAACATTTATGTATCCAGTCAAATGACTTCAAGGGCCTGCCCTGAGGAGCTTAACCCATATTCCTGCAGCATGCGTCAGTGCAGAAGACCCTCTCGACGGGAGCAGAGCGCACCAGCAGGGAAGAGACTTTAACTCTGCGCTCCTGTTTAAAACCAGACTTCAGAGTCTACGGTTCGCTTTCTTCTAAGGCCACTCATAAGTACAATAGACGTCACTTGATGTTAAAAGTGATCGCTGGGGGTTGTTAAAGCAGCAGGGAAGCGTTTTAGATCTTTAACAGAAGCGGCTCCTTTTCAGAAGTTTGATAGAAGAAAATCGAATTAAACTAACAGGGATTGATTCAGTGTTGCATTGTCGATAGCAAGCAATATCGAATGCGTCATAAGACATGTTCCTGGATCAACATATTTTGTCGACCTTGTTGTTCTATCCCTAACCCTACCCATAAGTTATCCCTAAAATCAGAGGAGAAATGGAAAGGTCAAGTTGAGTGTTTTTCATTGTGGGTATTATTAAAGTCCCTTATTATCCCCTATTATCAAAGTCAAACCTAAAATGGCAAACGGGACATCCTGCAGACAGTTGACACTAGCCATTGACTTCCATAGCATTGTATGTCCTTCCATGGAAGTCAATGGCTATCATGAACTGTTTGGTAACCAACATTCTTCAATTAACAATATATATATTTATATATGCCTGATGAAGGTCATGGGACCAAAATGACTGAAAACGCATGTCACATGACCATTCAAGTGTGAACAGGCATGTAGACAGCAGTATTATACAATACAGCGTTTAACTGCACAATGACTGCTAAAAAGGACCACAAAGTCAGCAAAGTATGCAGTTCCGTCGCCATGTCATCGTTTACACGGTTGTCGAGGCTGGCATGTTACAGAGCCGTTGAGAGAGACAGCTTTGGGCTATGTTTCCCAAAAGCATTGTAATGCAATAGCCACCAACGGTCTCTACGATCAACCTTACGATGGTTTTGGGAAACACAGCCCTGGTCTGTGTTCAGGTAGCGTAATGTGGGCAGCCACGCCATAATTTTTAATAGTCTCCGTTTTGGTCCGTTAACACTAAAACGCAACCCCAGAGTTTTCTAACTAAAATGGGGTCTGCACATTTTCACAAAAACTTGATGTTGAGTAAATGATGACCTTTTTTCTAACAGCAGCTGCAGTGAAGCAATGACTTTACCGATTGGCTCTTATTTAGAAGGCGGGACTTATTCCGCCATATTGCTCGTTGCACTTTCTCCCATTCATAGTAATACGAGTGCACTGTCTTTGTATATATAATGGTATTATCCATAGATATCCATAATAAAGGCTAGATGTCTTACGGCGGAGTCTCTAACGTCATCACCGGCTAGCCATCTTGTCACAGGCAGGGCTCTGTGGTACCTGATGTAAGGCGAATTATCTGCATGAACACAAACACTTTTATCTCGCTGAAATCTTGACGGATTTAAAAATGGTTTGGTTTCTTACAAATGTTATTAACGTGGCTATAATTATGGATGCTTGAACAAATTATGAATAATTTTTCATAAGTATGCAGTGTCATAACTACATCTCTGACGTTTATAACAAACCAAACAGTTTGAAAATCGGTAGAAAATTGAGCAAGTTATGGTTATTTAAAAAGTGCAAGCACCCATGAAAACAATGTTACGAGTGAGCGAGCTGACTGTGACAAGATGGCCGCCAGGTGCGGACGTCCACCTCCATTGGCCAGCAGCGCGCACGAGACATCTAGCCTTTATTATGAATATCTATGGTATTATCCACCTTATTTTTCAATACGGAAGTAAGCTTTTCCCGCGAAATGTGCAAGACTTCTGAATCATTAGCCACTCTAGGTAAATAACTAACAAAGTGCAGTAAACAGTAAAAACGAAAAAGATTACCTGGCTTATTTTACTCAATTTAAAGCATTAAACACTATATGTTTGCAGATATTTAGGAAACATGCTGAGTTCACATACTTGTTCACATACTCTCCGAAAAACAATGCTACAGCCAGATACTCTTACTTTGAAACGTGCGTTCGGTGTTGGAATGTCTGTTTTTGTTTTGGTCTGAGCGATAACCATAGATATGTAAAGAAAAATATGGATGTAGTGTTCGTGACGTCACCCATAGAGTTCTGAAGAGCAATTTTGAAGCCTCAAAGCCGGCCGTTGCCATCTTGTCAGCGAGTCACTCCCGGATAAAAGAAAATGGGCAAAGAGGCAGGACGTGGCTGGAGCTGTGAGGACGTGATGACTAACAGACAGCAGACAAACGACAATCCACCTGTCACTCAAAATGGCCACGCCACTATCTATGTTGACTGATAATTAGCAAAATTAGATGGGATAAATGCGCGACACATGCGCGAGAATATGACGTAGCGCCGGCGTTCGGGAATCCATGAAATGCACACTTTTGCCCCATTTTGAGCACTACACCGAGACCTAAAGCACGATCAATGTAGAATTCAACAGCTTAGATACGCGCGTCTTCCTCTGCTTGTAAACAAATCGCTTCTGGGTCATCTGTCCGAACGCCGGATCTGCGTCATATTCTCGCGCATGCGTCGTGGAGGCCTACTCGCATCGTAAAATTATTGGAGAGTCACTGTGGTGAGATGGACTTTGTAACGACGTTTTAAGTGCCTTTTATGGGTCTTGTGAGTGTAAATGTACTGAATGCCAATGGAGGCCTATCTGAAGCCTTTCTCAACCATCAGCTTTCAACAAAAATATCTTAATTTGTGTTCCGAAGATGAACGGAGGTCTTACGGGTGTCGAACGACATGAGGGTGAGTAATTAATGACAGAATTTAAATTTTTGGGTGAACTAACCCTTTAACTCCAAGTCTTCCAGAGTCGTGGCCAAAGCCGATTCGAAAGACAACTGTTCGCCAGCTTCTTTGTTTACAAGTAGCACGCAAGATAGCACGCAAGTTCCAGCTCGCAAGCAACGGAGAGTTACTAGACGACCCTGGCTGCAAATTAAATTTGCTGATGCTAGGGTACGTCTAGATTTCTAGGCTATTTAAAAATCTCTATGAACAGAAACACATTAAAACATGGATAAATCAACTCATCAATGTACAGTGTGTGAGTCTCCTTGCATTCCATTGTCAATATCTCTCGTTCCTGTTGCGTGTGCTCAAACTGGAAACCCGCGTGAGCGTCGAGTCATTTGGACTGCAGTACCCATTTCATCCCCTAGCTGTCATTCCTACACTCTAAAACAAAAAGGTTCTATATGGCACCAAATATGGTTCTTGGCTCGTAATCATAGGGGAACCTTTTTTAGTGCTATATAGCACCAATTTTGGTGCTTCAGTGGTTCTTCAGCGGTTCTTCACCGGTTCTTTGACTAAGGTGATATATAGCACCTCTGAAGAACCACTGAAGCACCAAAATTGGTGCTATATAGCACTAAAAAAGGTTCCCCTATGATTACGAGCCAAGAACCATTTTTGGTGCCATATAGAACCTTTTTTTTTTTAGAGTGTACATACAGCACCTTTAAATTATTTTATTACTCAATTCAAAAATATGATGTTAAAAGATCTTTTTAATGAAAATCAGAGAATACAAAATGCTACCATTGCTCATTTATTTTGCAACACGCTGACGTCACTGACACATCATTAGAATTAAAGCATAATTGACCTAGTAGAGCATATCAATTTAAGGCTTACTGATGATGACGTGCCATAAACATCCAAAAGTAGTTAAAAATACCTTTTATTTTCTCCACATAAATTATTAGATTATAATAAGGTCTTTCTTATATTACCCCCCTTGACTCTGCGGAGGTCCCCAGGACTTACCTACAGTGATCATGGACTCAGATCAGATGAACTAGAATGACTGCATTCATTGTTCCTGCCACCCATTCCACAGAATTTTTACTGAAAACAAGATGAAACTTGACTCCCTGTAAAGAGCAATGGAAGAGGCCAAATGATTTGTCTCAGGATCAACTGCCACAATACATCACATTTTGTTCTCGTTAAATACTGCTTGACTAGTAAATTAAATGAAGGTCTTCATTAGTAAAGGACATGCATGATCGTAAATGTGTTTCAGAAAGTGCAATCCAAAAAAAAAGGGGTTTTAAAGGAATGGTTCAATCAAAAATGAAAAGTATGTCCAATCTTCATGTCATTC
Source organism: Gobio gobio (assembly GCF_949357685.1). NCBI lineage: Eukaryota > Metazoa > Chordata > Actinopteri > Cypriniformes > Gobionidae > Gobio > Gobio gobio. Next base: position 40,234,568 of record NC_137118.1, on the reverse strand, counting down.
CGAACCTGTGTGACTTTCATTCTTCTGCAGAACAGAAAAGATGATTTTTGAAAGTCAAACAATATTGGACCCCATTGAGGAAAAAAACACCTAAGTCCTTGTCTGGCTATGTATTTTCTACTGCACAAGAGGCGTGATAAACGGGCATAATTCAAATGACTCTGAATGCAATTGGATAGTCCTTCAACCAACCAGAACACAAGAGGCGTGATCAACGAGCATAAATTAAATGACTCTGTACGCAATTGGATAGTCCTTCAACCAATCAGACCACAAGAGGCGTGATCAACGAGCATAAATTAAATGACTCTATACGCAATTGGATAGTCCTTCAACCAATCAGACCACAAGAGGCGTGATAAACGAGCATAAATTAAATGACTCTGTACGCAATTGGATAGTCCTTCAACCAATCAGACCACAAGAGGCGTGATCAACGAGCATAAATTAAATGACTCTGCATGCAATTGGATAGTCCTTCAACCAATCAGACCACAAGAGGCGTGATCAACGAGCATAAATTAAATGACTCTGTATGCAATTTGATAGTCCTTCAACCAATCAGACCACAAGAGGCGTGATGAACGAGCATAAATTAAATGACTCTGTACGCAATTGGATAGTCCTTCAACCAATCAGACCACAAGAGGCGTGATGAACGAGCATAAATTAAATGACTCTTTATGCAGTTGGATAGTCCTTCAACCAATCAGACCACAAGAGGCGTGATCAACGAGCATAAATTAAATGACTCTGTATGCAATTGGATAGTCCTTCAACCAATCAGACCACAAGAGGAGTGATAAACGAGCATAAATTAAATGACTCTGTACGCAATTGGATAGTCCTTCAACCAATCAGACCACAAGAGGCGTGATGAACGAGCATAAATTAAATGACTCTGTACGCAATTGGATAGTCCTTCAACCAATCAGACCACAAGAGGCGTGATGAACGAGCATAAATTAAATGACTCTGTACGCAATTGGATAGTCCTTCAACCAATCAGACCACAAGAGGCGTGATGAATGAACATAAATTAAATGACTCTGTATGCAATTGGATAGTCCTTCAACCAATCAGACCACAAGAGGAGTGATAAACGAGCATAAATTAAATGACTCTGTACGCAATTGGATAGTCCTTCAACCAATCAGACCACAAGAGGCGTGATAAACGAGCATAAATTAAATGACTCGGTACGCAATTGGATAGTCCTTCAACCAATCAGACCACAAGAGGCGTGATCAACGAGCATAAATTAAATGACTCTATACGCAATTGGATAGTCCTTCAACCAATCAGACCACAAGAGGCGTGATAAACGAGCATAAATTAAATGACTCTGTACGCAATTGGATAGTCCTTCAACCAATCAGACCACAAGAGGCGTGATCAACGAGCATAAATTAAATGACTCTGCATGCAATTGGATAGTCCTTCAACCAATCAGACCACAAGAGGCGTGATCAACGAGCATAAATTAAATGACTCTGTATGCAATTGGATAGTCCTTCAACCAATCAGACCACAAGAGGCGTGATGAACGAGCCTAAATTAAATGACTCTGTACGCAATTGGATAGTCCTTCAACCAATCAGACCACAAGAGGCGTGATGAACGAGCATAAATTAAATGACTCTTTATGCAATTGGATAGTCCTTCAACCAATCAGACCACAAGAGGCGTGATCAACGAGCATAAATTAAATGACTCTGTATGCAATTGGATAGTCCTTCAACCAATCAGACCACAAGAGGAGTGATAAACGAGCATAAATTAAATGACTCTGTACGCAATTGGATAGTCCTTCAACCAATCAGACCACAAGAGGCGTGATGAACGAGCATAAATTAAATGACTCTGTACGCAATTGGATAGTCCTTCAACCAATCAGACCACAAGAGGCGTGATGAACGAGCATAAATTAAATGACTCTGTACGCAATTGGATAGTCCTTCAACCAATCAGACCACAAGAGGCGTGATGAATGAACATAAATTAAATGACTCTGTATGCAATTGGATAGTCCTTCAACCAATCAGACCACAAGAGGCGTGATCAACGAGCATAAATTAAATGACTCTGTATGCAATTGGATAGTCCTTCAACCAATCAGACCACAAGAGGAGTGATAAACGAGCATAAATTAAATGACTCTGTACGCAATTGGATAGTCCTTCAACCAATCAGACCACAAGAGGCGTGATAAACGAGCATAAATTAAATGACTCGGTACGCAATTGGATAGTCCTTCAACCAATCAGACCACAAGAGGCGTGATCAACGAGCATAAATTAAATGACTCTATACGCAATTGGATAGTCCTTCAACCAATCAGACCACAAGAGGCGTGATAAACGAGCATAAATTAAATGACTCTGTACGCAATTGGATAGTCCTTCAACCAATCAGACCACAAGAGGCGTGATGAATGAACATAAATTAAATTACTCTGTACGCAATTGGATAGTCCTTCAACCAATCAGACCACAAGAGGCGTGATGAATGAACATAAATTAAATGACTCTGTATGCAATTGGATAGTCCTTCAACCAATCAGACCACAAGAGGCGTGATGAACGAGCATACATTAAATGACTCTGTATGCAATTGGATAGTCCTTCAACCAATCAGACCACAAGAGGCGTGATGAACGAGCATAAATTAAATGACTCTGTATGCAATTGGATAGTCCTTCAACCAATCAGACCACAAGAGGCGTGATCAACAGGCAACGACCCATGGCTTCTCTCTCAGTCATCGTGTTAAACCATAGGTTAAACCCACCAATAGCGCGCTAGGTGGATAAACCAGTCTGATTGGTTCCCGCAAAAGTGTAACAGAAGCAGTAGAAATGAACGGACAGGTTTCCAGACTGAGTTGCAGGGCGAAATCAAATCGCCGACAGATCAGGCTGGGTTTACCCAGTCAACCTAACACCAAGTCATTTTTTCAAATACCATCTTCTGTGTTTCACAAAAGTGTTCTGGAAAGTCATGAGGATGAGAAAAATGACAGAACATGAATTATTGAGAGAACCATCCCTTTATGGTCAGCACACTAAGGTTTTATAATCAATATATCTTAAAAATAAAGGTTCCAAAAGCACTGGGATACAACATAAGGTGAACTCCTTTTTCCGCTATAAAGGTTCCATGGCTGTTCAAGGTTCTTGACGGAACCTTGATGCCAATAAACCTTTATATTTGAAGTGTAGCTGCAAGTGCACACTAGTTTTGCCACATTGGGTCTCTCGCCTTCAGTATAGATGCAGACTAAACCATTCTTAAAGCATTGCAAGAGATCTCAGAAAATGAAACAATACATTTAGGCTAGTACAGGAGGGTTGTTAACCTCCTTGTTGTGTTAAATTGGAAACAGGAGCTTTTACAGAGCGAGTTCCCATGAATAGATTCTCTGTGTATTGTTATATAACTCACCCCCTACAGATGAAACGGTTATAATTGTTTAATACACAACACATGAGTAGATCTGTGCTGGAAACGTCAGCTGGGCCTCTGGGGCAGCGTTCGCTCTCTCCATGTGAAGCCGCGCTGGGCACATATCATCATCAGTACAGTGCCCCATGGTGCCCGCGGGCACACCTTTGGTGAGCGGAGCATTTGGCCCATCAGTGGTCTTACCGTTTGAAGACTGTGGGGTGCATGTTAAGTGATCCTGGAAAACAATTTCAAGCTGCTGTGCGTGACCCTTGGCCCCCCACTTACAGAGAACCCAATCAACCCTTGCTCTCTTTGCTTAATATGGACTTATAGCGCAAAACCTTTCTGGGTATTTATGTCAATTACTAAGAAAAGGGAACAAGATGCTCTTATTTCTTACTGTAGACCGCATAGGGCACATGCAAACATTAAACCACTGTGAACCCAGGGCAAATACCATGTGGTGCCAATAAAGACTCTTAAGTGGTTAGTAGCAATTTTTATATAAAAAGTGCACTTATATGATTCCTTGGAGATCAATAAAGTTTCTGATGTGACATTATTAGTTATTTAGTGCTGTGCATAGGTTCAAAGTATCCTCCTGGGTTTACAGATGGCTTTTCGTAGAACTATGAAACTTGGATGGATGGAGAGAGGGAGGGAGGGAGGGAGGGAGGGATGGATGGATGGATGGATGGAGATAAAGCAATAGATAGATCGATAGATCGATAGATCGATAGATAGACAGACAGATAAAACAATAGACGGACGGACGGACGGATAGACAGATAAAACAATAGACGGACGGACGGACAGATAGACAGATAAAACAATGGACAGATAGACAGATAAAACAATGGACAGATAGACAGATAAAACAATGGACGGACGGACAGATAGACAGATAAAACAATGGAAGGACAGACAGATAGATAGATAGAATGGATGGATGGATAAAACAATAGAAGGATGAATGGAACGAACGAACAAACGAACAAACTGACGAACTAACGAACGAACGGACGGACGGACGGATGAAACAATAGACGGATGGATGAAACAATAGAATGATGGATGGATGGAACAAATTAACACTAGATAGATGGATGAAACAATAGATTGATGGATGAATGGAACAATAGATAGAACGAACAATGGTAAAACAATAGGTTGATAGAGATAGATAAACAATGGATGGATGGATGGAACGATAGAACGAACGATAGAGAGAGATAAAACAATAAAAAGATGATGAATGGATGGATCAAATAAAAAAATGAATGATAGATAGATAGATAAAATAGAATGGATGGATGGATAAAACAATGGAATGATGGATGGATTGAACAATAGAATGAACGAACGATGGATAGCTAGGTAGATAGATAGATAAAACAATAGACGGATGGATGAAACAATAGAATGATGATGGATGGATGGAAGGATGGATGGAACAAATTAACGATAGATAGATAGATGGATGAAACAATAGATTGATGGATGGATGGAACAATAGATAGAATGAACGAACGAACAAACGATGGATAGCTAGGTTGAAAGAGATGGAGAAACAATAGAATGATGGATGGATGGATGGAACATACGAACGAACGATCAATAGATGGATGAATCAATAGAATGATGGATGGAACGATAGAGAGAGATAAAACAATATAATAATGATGGATGGATCAAATGAACAAATGAACAATAGATAGATAGATAGATAGATAGATAGATAGATAGATAGATAGATAGATAGATAGATAGATAGATAGATAGATAGATAGATAGATAGATAGATAGATAGATAGATAGATAGATAGATAGATAGATAGATAGATAGATAGATAGATAGATAGATAGATAGATAGATAGATAGATAGATGAAACAATAGAATGATGGATGGATGGATGGATAGATAGAACAAACAATAGATAGAGATAAAAAATATAATGATGATGGATGGATGGATGGATGGATGGATGAATCAAATGAACAAACAAACAAACAAACAAACAATAGATAGATAGATAGGATGGATTGAAGAATAGATAGAACAAACAAACAAACGATGGATAGCTAGGTAGATAGAGAGATAGATAAAACAATAGATGGATGGATAGAACGATCGAACGATAGATATAGATAGCAATAGCAACTTCTTGCAACCACCCAAAAAAAAAAAACATATAGCCACAAATACCCTCTAAAAATGAGAAAAGATTGTACCTTTAGGGGTACATCAGCTTGTCACTGGAGAAGCACCATTAAAGAAAACACTTTGTACCTTTTTACCCCTAAAAGGTTCATAATAGTAATTTAAGGGTACATAAGATACAAACGTGTCCTTTTAAGGGTAACGATCAGTGACAATCTGTTGGACCCCTAAAGGTAACCATTTCTGAGCATTTGTTTGTGACAGTGTACATAAAGCCTGATTAAAATAAATCAGAACGCCTTAGCAACTCCCTCACAACCTCATAGCAACAAACTAAAAAACACCTTAGCAACACCCTGGCAACCACCCAGAATACCAAAGCACTAAATTTGGCCACTTACAATGTCTTCAGAGAATGTCTAAGGCTGCATACGAAATCCCATACTTCCCCTTATAGGCCAAAACAAAACAAGCATGTGACCAAAGAAGTATGTCTGAATTCACAGTACTCATGAAGTAATCGGTGAGATCCTGAAGTGTGCATACGATGGACACTTTACTATCCCATGAGGCCACAGGAGAGGATTTATGAGTGACAGCGAAGCGACGAAACTGATCACATGATAAATGACAACATGGTGAATGTAGTTTGTCCAAATTCATACTATAGAACATACATGATGTTTAGCAGTCGTGAAGTAATTACTTATTCAAAATAAGTACCTACTGAAGAGAGCATGAGATTTCGGACGCATCTAGTCTTGTGCCAACATCCCTTCCAAGAACTTCCAGCGATGTCACAGAATCACACAATCGTTTCTGTGTTGCCTAATACTTGAATGGCGCTCTAAAACAAATAATCACCAGACAGTCTATCTTTATTAACTGTTTAACAGGGCATTACTTAACGCAACAAAGCGTTGTTAGAATTGGCCAGAGAGAGTCTTGAGATAAATCTCCCCCTGACAGTGGATGTGCCCACAGCAGAAAACTACTTTTCCAGCATGTTATCGTTGGACACGTTTCAATTGGTGTATATCCTCTTGCACAATGAGCGTTTTAAAATTCAACAGCTGTGGCAGAGCGTCGGAGGGGACATTTTCCTTCTCCCTGTGGTGTTACTGCAACAGAGGAAAAAGACATAAACTTCAGTAGGGTCTCTGCAGGCGGGTCCTAGTAACATTTCATTTACTTCGCATTTCGGTTAGATCTTGTTGAGGAAGTAGGTCATGTTACAAGTGAAGTTAATGTTTTGTGCTGTTACTTGCTTGTGTAAAACATTTTGATCTGAATGTTTTTTGCACATTCGGCATTCTGGGTGGTGGCTGTAGTATGTTTCTTGCACACTTTTGTTTACACCCGGTATTAAAGGATTAGTTCACTTTTAGGGCTGCACGATTTGGGGAAAATATCTAATTGCGATTATTCTGGTTAAAATTGCGATTTGAATGCAATTTTTATTTTTTTTACAAATGAAAAGTGTGTGTGTAATGTATAACATTTTCTGTTTATATATTAATATGACTAATAATAATTATGATTAGTATTATTGTGAAATAAAAATATTTCACAAAATAAGAAATATTACTGTTACAATAGCATTTTCATTATTAAAAATAGAGTATTTAAGAATATAACAATATACTACTATACTACTACTACTAATAATAATAATATTTATATTTTACAGAAAATTAATTTTACAATAAAAACTGCTGGGTTACCTGTTAATATGCAGACAGCCTGAATAAAAATCGTTAAAAAGGTCTAAGGATTTATTGTAACATTATTATTATAAAATCTGTGCTTTTTATCTGCGATATCAATTTCTTAAAGTCTATGTCCTTCATACGAAATATGAGCCTCTTATGCATCCACTGTGGGGAAGAAAATGCCTGTATATTTAAGAAAAACATATGGATTGTCATATACATTTATTTAGAGAGAAGTATTTTTCTCATTTGTTACCAAAAAGTTTAATTCATACTGGAGGCCAGAGGGTGCAATCGACCAGAAACTCCAGAAACCACATTTGCGTTAGAGAAGTAATCGTTTGTTTTCAGGAAATCCCTAATGTGAAGCTAAGCTAGCGCCATAACTTCCGCTAAGTGAGGTCAAAATACGAGCGTGGTCATAGATATGTCAATTGTAGATGCCTCATTCTACTGATCCGTGCAGGCGCTAATGAGGTATCTACGTATACATCTATGACCACGCTCGTATTTTGACCTCACTTAGCGGAAGTTATGGCTGAGCTCGGAGATGATCACGTTCGTCTGAAAAGAGGTAAAATAATAGCATAAATACTGCTTGGTTTCTTGCAGAAACTGATCGTTTTCGCTAGATAAGACCCTTATTCATCGTCTGGTATCGTGTAAAGCCTTTTGAAGCTGCACTGAAACTGTCATTTGGACCTTGAACCGTTTGGAGCCCATTGAAGTCCATTATATGGAGAACAACCCTGGAATGTTTTCCTCAAAAACCTTAATTTCTTTTCGACTGAAGAAAGAAAGACATGGACATCTTGGATGACATAGGGGTGAGTAAATTATCAGCAAAAGTTTATTTAAAAGTGAACTAATCCTTTAAGATGTGTTTTGGTCGATCAGATCACAAGTAAGGAGACACGTTCCCGTTTACACCGGGTGTTTTAATCCGTCTCTTTTGTCCACTTTCAACCACTTCTGTCCTGATTTCTCAGAGGGGAGGTTCTATGGGCGGGTAAATGTATGGGTGTGTTCGTTCAAATGGACAAAATAAGCGTGCACAATGTACATATGACCGCGACCGGAGACGATGGAAAAACACATGAAGAGCATCAGCTTTCGTTTCTGCTCTGACAGCCGCAAGACCAGGCTGAGCACAGTGAGTGTGTGTTAGAAATCAGGAATGGTGAAAGAACATTGAGCTTGGTACGTTTTTCATCTTCAAACTAAACTTGGGTCTTCAGCCGACAAAATTTAAATCCCGTCTGGCTAGCGCGCTTCCCATGTTTACACATTAGGTCAGTAGATGGAGAGTAGGCGGTCTTTTGTGGCCACATTCGACCACATGCGTTGACACTACGAAAGCAATCCGATGGAATGTGTTTGTTTTCAACTACCTCTGGAAGTGGTTGAAAGTGGACAATCTCAAAACGTTTTAAACCCTGTTTACACCTGTATTTAGTGTCGTCTACTCGGGATCTGATCGACCAAAACGCATTTTAATGGGGAGAGTGTGGTAAGATGAGCCAATGGGTAAATTGACCTACCCCCTTTATCTTGGCAACAGTACACTTTTATTGTCTTGTGACCATATATTTTGGAACCACCTATCATTTCTGCCAGACTGTGAAAATGAGAAGCACATGGGAGGAGTGCAAGGTACACCATTTACTTTAAAAACTGTTTTTGGCTTGTCAAAGTAACATTTTAGCAGAACAGATGCAATGGCTGTTGCATCAAAGCAAATTTGTCCAGGTCTAAACTATTTAGGATCCATATTGGTGATTTAGCCATGTATAAAACCATGCAAATCATTTAGCTAAATATTAGCCTGAATTGGTAAAATAGTTTAATCCAAAATGGCAGCTATGGCGCAGTGAGCCAACTGCTGTGGGGTAAGTTGAGCCAGCGTTTTAACACCCTACCATAAGGCACTGTAGTTGAGTTAAATCTCTGAAGTATAAACTGGTATAATTTCGATGTAATGCTACTCAACTGGTTTAGTTTATCATTAGTTTGAGTTTATTTGATAGGAACAATGTACAAGTACAACAAATCCTTCTCTGATAAGAACCAGGAGATGCTTAATAATATACATCTTTCCACCCGTAGTCCCTAATGACCTAACATGTTCAACATTGCAGAAAAAACTTCTATGCCAAGAACGTTTAGACTAAAATCCATTAGTTTAATCTAATTCAGTTAAATTTGTATTTAATTTTACTCAACAAACTCTGTTTAGTCTGTTTTTGAGAAGGTTACAACTTTGTTGTTGAACACGTTTCAGAAATGCAAACAATTAAAGACATTGACATTTCAACTTAATTTGGTTGGTTTTATGTTGTTTAAATTAGCTTTTTAAAAAAAATGTCTATTTGTAAAGGAAATTTTATTATTGAAGGTGTTTTTAAAAGAGGTAAATTATCACCATTTTCACATGGGTTTGATTCAGATTCAATTAAATGGTCCGTTTTACACTTAGATGGTGCAACTTACCCTCTGAACTGGATCAACTTATCCCCAACCTGGGGTAAATTGAGCCGAAGGAACACTTTTTTTTATAAGAAGCCATATTTTTAGAACCCTTTATCAGAGATGTATTCTGATCATTTCAGCAAACATTCTGAAATTTACTTTCATTGTACTTCTGCCTTATTTTATCTTATCTTGAGGACCACATAAGTAAAAAACGTCTCACCTTACCCCACTCTCCCCTACCAGGTGTAAACAGGGCCTTACTGACTAACCATTATTTTTTCACTTATTGGTGACCAACTTGTAGTTAATGTGATAAGTTTGTCTACAAATTCCTTTGCATGGGAAAATTTGAGTTTGCGGCTATTTTGCAGGAGTTCAGGGGTGGTATGTGTATGTACTAGATGATATACAGTATAGTATAGAGACAGAGCGTATTTAGGCCACGCCCACACCGGGGGGGAAAACAATCCAACACTCTCCATTGACTTTGCATTGCGTGAGGCTGCATCCTTGTCATTTCGGACTTATAACAAAAAACAGAACAATTTCTAAAAGCTGATATGTGACAAAGTGTACAGCAAACAAGCTAAAAAACACAGAAATAAGTTTTTATAAGCTGTCGACCCAAAAAAACGAGAGTTTAAGGAGACAAAAGTGGATAAATGCAGTAAAACGTGACGCTTCAGCAGGAAGAATGGGTAAATTTTGCGATCCTGACACTCAGTATGTCTCAGTATGCCTATGTGTGCAGTAAATATGTTGTCACTGTTAAGTCAAATATCCAAATGTCAGTTTTATATATTTTATTTCCTGTCTCTGATGACGTTCCCCTCCAGTGGGTGTACTTCTCAGTGTAATATAACGTGCCGCTCTCTGTCTCAATGGCCTGTATCCACTTTTTTGTCCTTAAACGCTCGTTTTTTGGGTCAATAGCTTATAAAAACTTCTGGGTTTTTGGTTGTGGGTTTTGTTTAGCTTGTTTGTTGTACACTTTGTCACATATCCGCTTTTAGACATTGTTCTGTTTTTTGTTATAAGTCCGAAATGACAAGGATGCCGCTTCACACAATGCAAAGTCAATGGAGAGCGTTCGATTGTTTCCCCCCCCGGTGGGCGTGGCCTTCAGATTATGACGCGTGTCGCTCTGTCTCTATACAGTAGGTGATGTTTCTCAGGCCCTGTTTACACCTGGTATTAAGATGCATTTTGGCCGATCAGATCACAAGTGAATGACGCTTTTCTCTTGAAGCCAATGCGGAAGTGATTTAAACTGCAATTCATCGACTGGCCACTAGGGACAGGCTCCAGAAGGGAGCAGAATCTCATTGAGCCCCATGTTAAAATGCCCAACTTTACAGCAGAAAAAAACATGTTTACAACCTGGTACAAATTGTGGTTTTGGTCTATTCGGCTCATTTTGCCCTTCATGACGACTGTGAGGGGGGGTATTTTTTTTTATAACTCATTCGTTTACATTAAATTAAGCCTTAAAGTTCTGCATAATTAAGGGCGTGGCCACTTTGAGTGACAGGTAGATTTATTTAGCCATTTATCTGCTGTCTGTTCGTCATCACGTCACCTCAGCTCCGCCTCTTTGCCCATTTTCTATTATCTGGGAGTGACGCGCGGTAACGCGCTGCCAAGATGGCAACGGCCAGCTCGTCCCTACTTTACGCTTCAAAACTGCTCTTCAGAATCCTATGGGTGACATTACGGACACTACGTCCATATATTTTTACAGTCTATGGTGTAAACGGGGTCTAAAACGTTTTGAGCTTGTCCACTTCCAACCACTTCCAGATGTAGTCGAAAACACATTTACTGGATTGCTTTTGTAGTGTAGACGTTCATGTGATCAAATGTGTTCAAACAGCCACAAAAGACCACCTACTCTCAATTTAAGCTTTGACTGAAGACCCAAATTTGGTTTGAAAACGAAAAACGCACCAAGCACAATGTTCTCTCACCATTCCTGATTTCTAACAAAACTAAAACGAAAGTTTTTGCCATCTGTTTTTCCGTCTTCGGTTGCATTCATATGTATACTGTGCATGCTTATTTTGTCTATTAGAACGAAAGATGTGAATAAACCCATACTTTTATCCGCCTATAGACCGTCCCCTCAAAGAAATCAGAAGTGTATCTGATTTCGGGTGTGTCTCCCTCATCTACTTGTGATCTGATCGACCAAAACGCAGCTTAATACCAGGTGTAAACAGGGCCAAAAAGTCAAACAAGATAGCAAATGTTGGAGAAATTCATCCAGGAAAGCTGTAAACTAAGCTTGCTATGTTACATGCTAAGTGTAGTGTGACGCACGCATGACCATTTGCACATGTTTGTTTTAAATGACTCATCTCCGAGCATCAGGGGTTTTTGTGAGCAGGGGTTCTTTGAAACTGCCTGTAAACTTTAACTACTAGCATCTTACGTTTCACGGAAACCAGTGCAACATCCAGTCTCCCAATAAGAAGCAGCTGAACGTGAGAGTCATTATGAAGACTTCACACAAATGAAAAACAAACTGGAAAGCCACACAGGCCTAATCCTGCTATTGAGTGGATATTTCAATACATGCAATGCATAACATCAGCAGATCAGCCTTATATGGAGTGTCTAGACAGCCCATCTTGTTGGCAGAGGCTATTTACACCAACTCCGCCCATCAATGTCTGGTTGGGCCAGACAAACGTACAAAAAAACGGCTATGACCTGTTAGCAGCAGTGGTGTAGGGAGTAAGGCGCATTTGAAAGGCAATTTAACCAAGTTGGAATATGCCTTTTGCCAAACTCGTTCTTCTCCCTTTTCCCATAGCATATCAGATTGGAAAGGCATTTATTTCCGCAAATATGTGTATAAATAAGTGCCTAACGGTTATTTAAAGGGTTAGTTCACCCAAAAATGAAAATTCTGTCATTAATTACTTACCCTCATGTCGTTCGACACCCGTAAGACCATCTTCGGAACACAAATTAAGATATTTTAGTTGAAATCTGATGGCTCTAAAAGGCCTCCATTGGCACAATGCACGGTACACTCTCAAGACCCTTAAAAGGTTCTAAAGACGTCGTTACAAAGTCCATCTCACTACAGTGGTTCTACAATAACTTTATGGAGTGACAAGAGTAGTTTTTGTGCGCAAAAAAAACCTAAATAACGACTTGTATAGTGATGATGATTTCAAAACACGGCATCATGAAGCTTCGAAGCGTTATGAATCAGTGAGTCGATTCAGCGGTTTGGATCGCCAAAGTCACGCGATTTCAGCAGTTTGGCGGTTTGACACGCGATCCGAATCATGATTCGACTCACTGATTCATAACGCTTCGAAGCTTCATGATGCCGTGTTTTGAAATCGTCATCACTATATAAGTCGTTATTTAGAGTTTTTTGCGCACAAAAACTATTCTCGTCACTCCATAAAGTTATTTTAGAACCACTGTAGTGAGATGGACTTTGTAACGACGTCTTTAGTACCTTTTAAGGGTCTTGAGAGTGAACCGTGCATTGTGCCAATGGAGGCCTTTCAGAGCCATCAGATTTCAACTAAAATATCTTCATTTGTGTTCTGAAGATGAACGGAGGTCTTACAGGTGTCGAACGACATGAGGGTAAGTAATTAATGACAGAATTTTCATTTTTGGGTGAACTAACCCTTTAATAATAAAGTGTTCGGGTAGGGTTACACCGTGTCTACACCGGACGCGAGCGGCGCAATGTGACAATAGAACCCATTATAATCAGTGATGTTGTCTACAATGGATGCGGCGTGGCGTAATCCCGACCTCATTCTATTTATGACGTACCCCAAGCACTCATGATACTTCTCATAGGAAGGACAAATGGATTTGCAATGGTCACTTTGTCGTGTCCAGTATTGACAGCTTCTAGCTGTTATGGCTGCGGCACAACGCGTCAATGGTCGCGTCCGGTGTAGACACGGAGTTAGGGGTAGGTGTAGGGACACCTTCCTAACCATGTAGGAAGACACATCATGGCCATATTTCAGGACGACAATGTCAAGAAGGATAATTTTCACACATGAATCAGCACCTCTTGAGTCCAGACCTTAAATTCATTGAAAGTCTTTGGGATGTGCTGGAGGAGACTTTACAGAGTGCTGGACTCTTGCATTGTCAATTCAAGATCTTCACCAAAAATTGATGCACCTCTTGATGGAAATAACATCACAGCATTTATTTCCCTTTTTACATAGTGTAATCTATTATTTGCACAGTTTAAATAACATCTATCTATCACTATCACCACTGCCAACTTTACTACTGTACAAGATACAATATGGTGATGATGTGCATTAGCCTAATTTTAGGTTGTTTGCGTTTGCAAATCAATATAGTGAATATATGGTGCATTTAAGATGAGATCGTATTTATGAGTTGAACGCACATGAATGGCACTGAATTACAAGCGGGAAACTCTGGATTTTCTTTGGGCCCAGAACTGACAGTTCGCAAAGACCCGCCCCCTTTAATTACTGTTGCCATGTCTCTGACACACATCATGTCCTCACACAGTGAAATATTCATTGCGGAGCAAAGAGGATACTGACAACCAACAGACAGAAAGGACAGGGCAGGTTACTTTTGATATGAAACAACTCAACTTCCAAATTTTGCAATTGATTCAGAAATGTAAACAATAAATACCGTTTTGTGGCTCTTTGATGCGTTGTGAAAGATCGCTGTAGCGTCTTAGCTAAAGCTGCTTGTGAACCGATCATCTCTTCCTCCTAGTTAGTTTAGCATCAAATAAACATAAATCAGAAGGAATTAAATTTCAACCTCGGAAAGACATCAGTTTTTTTCAAGTTCAAGTCCACCAACGTTAATGTACTAAAGCCATGTCCCAAACATAGACTGTAAAAAAAATATGGACGTAGTGTATGTCACATAGGATTCTGGAGAGCAGTTTTGAAGCGTAAAGTGGGGTCGAGCTGGCCGTTGCCATCTTGTCAGCGTGTCACACCTGGATAACAGAAAATGGTCAAAGAGGCGGGACGTGGGTGGAGCTGAGGGGACGTGATTACTAACAGACAGCAGATAAATGGCTATCCACCTGTCACTCAAAGTGGCCACGCTCTTAATTAAGCAGAACTTTAAGGCTTTATATAATGTAAACGAATGAGTTATAAAAAAAATTCACCCCCTCACAGTTGTCATGAAGGGCAAAATTAGCCGTATAGACCAAAACCACAATTTGTACCAGACTGTAAACATGTTTTTTTCTGCTGTAAAGTTGTGCATTTTAACATGGGGCTCAATGAGATTCTGTCACTTCCTTATTGGCTTCAAGAGAAACTTCAGGAGGTTGCCGCTTTCATGATGTAAAGGTGCTAATGCCGAGTTGGGGGTGTGTCAGAGAGAAAACATGGCGGATGTAATGGATGTAGCATCTATATTCACAGTAAATTTGATTAAATTAACTTTTTTAAACTTATTTTTCCATTTACATTCAACTGTATGACAATATTGTACAATAACGATTGAATATATAACGATTCAGTTTACAGCACCTTTATAAATTGAAGCAAAACTCGTAAATGCAAACTTTCCAGGAGGACTTGAACGCCCCAATAGTGCAACAGTTCCCGCCCCCCTTTTCAGCAGCGCTGGTTCCGGAAGTTCATTTTTCCCATAGGGATTTTAAAATAGTCTTTGTTAAAGAGCTATAAACCATGTATGGATCAAACCAACATTACAAACTTTGATTTGAAGCAAAACATTTTTTTGAAAATCGTACAAAAATTTGTGGTGGGCATAGATACATTTTTTAAAATCTAGATTAATCTCACTGTAATCTTGGAATTAATCTAGATTAAAATGGCTCATTTGAATTCTGCCGAAGGCATTCAGAATATGTGTACTCGTAAGTGATTGTTTGTCTTTTTGTAGTTTGAATAATAAATAACTTATGGCACCTGCTACCCATGGCTGTTAAGAACTATAGGCTACATCAATAAATTAGGCTACAACAATTTCGTGTTATGGGCACTGCCACTGATACAGACAGCAGATGAGATATTTTACACTGAGCTTGCTTCTGCTTTTCAAACAAGTGTGACAAAGGCATGGGCTAAATAAATTCTCTAATATGGATACAGACATATATACACACACATCACTATACAACACATGCCCTTATTAGGAGAAAATATATGTCATTTTAAGAGAAAAATATGTCGTTTTAACAACAGAAGATCTTGTTATTACTACATAATTGAGTGGAAAAATAATATGTATGTGGCAGCAATGCGTCACCTTATTAAATAAACACATAGCAAAAGGAGTTGTGTGTTGGTTACGCCACTGCTTATGTCCCTTTAAGACCTGACGCACGCATGGATCCCAAACACTGTTCCTGTGAGGAGCTGGTTACGACTGTGTTGACGTTAAAACTCACCAAGATGGGCATTGAGACATTTTTGAGTGTATTTGACCATTAATAAACTGGAAAAAGGAGCTAATTTTTGCACTTTTATATCAGAGGCGGCTTTATTACGGTATATGTGTGTGCACTTCAGATGCGAGCGCGAAATCTGCGGGAAATAGTAGAATTAACGTTATGTGCAACCCCGCGCGAAATTCAGACCGGTCACACCAATACTAACACGCTGTCATGAGGAAAAAATGTTCAGAGGATTAAACGGACTGAATGAGAGGAGGTGGGCTAAAATATCAAGGTGAAAGTCCTCATAGCTTGCGTAATATAGACCCAGCTCCCAACCCATCTTTGAGAATAGATTAACGGCGATTTGTTTTTTTATCGCCTGATAAGAGTCTCACGTTAACGCAGCACGTTAACGCCGATAACGGCCCACCGCTAACAAAAAGATAAAGGTACAAGAATGAATGTGGGTCATCCAATTAGAATTCAGTCTAGAGTCTTTTATAATTAACCATTTACTTTTAACTTAAAATATTCAATTTAATAAATCACCCATGAATCATTATACTGTAGTAAAAGATCATATCCATTTGATTTGCACGTAACCTTTCCTCCAGTGTCACCATAAAGCGAACAACGGCCGTCTCTTTTCTCTGCAGGTATGTGTGTCATCCACCTGAGTTGTCCTTCCTGTGCACTTTTCCAAAGTTCTTCACATTAATCCGGTTGTATGTCAGCTCCGCTAGCGTCTGATTCCCTCCATATGGGACTACTTCCCTGAGCTGTGATCCAAACCTGAGAATATAATTTTAACAGAACCAGCATGCTGTGATTCTGACATCTTTTGACATGTCCAATTTCTAGAACCATTTTTTTCAGCATTTTAGCAACTATACTACAGTAGATGTTTTACCAAACTTTTCTGAGGGCTTTCTTTCTTTTTCTAAAATATTTCACATACTTTCAGGGCTACATGCGTTAGCAGGGGAACTACCGTTGAGGAGAATGGATGCTAACAGTTTTGTCCAGGTATTACCTAGGCGTCTTTGGTTATTACAGCTGATACCCTTATGTTCTCTCTCAGGTTTCTGTTCTGGATGTAACATCCTTCAGCAGGTATATTAAAAACCCTAAGCTGTGCTCTGAGAGTTCGGACGCTAATGAGAAACACATGTATGGAGCGAAAAGTGAGATCAGAACCAGAGGAGCATGGGAAAAACAAAGCAACACTGGCATAGAAAGGTGCACTCTCAGACTTACATCATCTGTGACATTAAACGCTTTTCTAATTTTCCAGTGGGACCCTTCCCCATCAGAAATTTGCAGTTTTAGAGTGGATTATGATGATTTCACACAGTTATCAATGGGTTGGCAATGGCATGTCCTATTGAAGTGCTAGACAACAACGTCCCCAGACATCCCACCTTTCCCGGAAGGTCCGGAAGTCTCCCACATATTGATAGCGGCTCCCTGACGCCCCACAAATTATAAACAATACCCCAGAAATTGAGCGAGCGAGAGAGAAAAGCCCCATTTCCAGGGTATTAAAGTATGTTTTTGGAGATTCAATCAGAAGTTGTCAGCCGAGATGCATTGACCGTTTCCACCTCATAGACATGCATTTGACATTTTAATGTTTATACATTAAGATTTACTAGGGGTTGCTTGGGTGTAGAGTGTGGTTTCCAAGACATTATTAGGCATTTGCTAGATTTTTTGAGTGATTTTAGCATGTTGTTAAGTGGGTTTTAGGGTATTGTGTGGTTTAACCTGTTGTTTTGCGGTACCTAAGGTTTTCTGAATGGCTTTAGCTTGTTGTCATGCAGTTGCTAGACTGTTCTGAGAGATAACAATATGCTGAAATATACTTACAACTGCATAAAACATGCTAAACCACTAAGAACACCCTAGCAGCCACATAACAACATGCTAAAACCACACTAGTAGCCACGTAATAATACGCTAAAAATATTCGGAATGCACTAGCAACAGCATAACCTGCTAAAAACACTCAGAACACTCTAGAGACCACATAACAACATGCTAAAACCACTCAGAACACAAGCAGCCGCATAACAACATGCTAAAACCATTCAGAACACAAGCAGCCGCATAACAACATGCTAAAACCACTCAGAACACAAGCAGCCGCATAACAACATGCTAAAACCATTCAGAACACAAGCAGTCGCATAACAACATGCTAAAACCATTCAGAACACAAGCAGCCGCATAACAACATGCTAAAACCACTCAGAACACAAGCAGCCGCATAACAACATGCTAAAACCACTCAGAACACAAACAGCCGCATAACAACATGCTAAAACCCCTCAGAACACAAACAGCCGCATAACAACATGCTAAAACCCCTCAGAACACAAGCAGCCGCATAACAACATGCTAAAACCATTCAGAACACAAGCAGCCGCATAACAACATGCTAAAACCACTCAGAACACAAACAGCCGCATAACAACATGCTAAAACCATTCAGAACACAAGCAGCCGCATAACAACATGCTAAAACCCCTCAGAACACAAGCAGCCGCATAACAACATGCTAAAACCATTCAGAACACAAGCAGCCGCATAACAACATGCTAAAACCCCTCAGAACACAAACAGCCGCATAACAACATGCTAAAACCCCTCAGAACACAAGCAGCCGCATAACAACATGCTAAAACCATTCAGAACACAAGCAGCCGCATAACAACATGCTAAAACCCCTCAGAACACAAGCAGCCGCATAACAACATGCTAAAACCATTCAGAACACAAGCAGCCGCATAACAACATGCTAAAACCACTCAGAACACAAACAGCCGCATAACAACATGCTAAAACCACTCAGAACACAAGCAGCCGCATAACAACATGCTAAAACCATTCAGAACACAAACAGCCGCATAACATGCTAAAACCCCTCAGAATACAAGCAGCCGCATAACATGCTAAAACCCCTCAGAATACAAGCAGCCGCATAACAACATGCTAAAACCACTCAGATCACTAGCAGCCGCATAACAACATGCTAAAACCATTCAGAACACAAGCAGTCGCATAACAACATGCTAAAACCACTCAGAACACAAGCAGTCGCATAACAACATGCTAAAACCACTCAGAACACAAGCAGCCGCATAACAACATGCTAAAACCACTCAGAACACAAACAGCCGCATAACAACATGCTAAAACCACTCAGAACACAAACAGCCGCATAACAACATGCTAAAACCATTCAGAACACAAACAGCCGCATAACAACATGCTAAAACCACTCAGAACACAAGCAGCCGCATAACAACATGCTAAAACCCCTCAGAATACAAGCAGCCGCATAACAACATGCTAAAACCACTCAGATCACTAGCAGCCGCATAACAACATGCTAAAACCACTCAGAACACAAGCAGCCGCATAACAACATGCTAAAACCACTCAGAACACAAGCAGCCGCATAACAACATGCTAAAACCACTCAGAACACAAGCAGCCACATAACAACATGCTAAAACCATTCAGAACACAAGCAGCCGCATAACAACATGCTAAAACCACTCAGAAAACTGTAACGACAGCATAACAACATGCTAAAACCCCTCAGAACACAAGCAACCGCATAACAACATGCTAAAACCACTCAGAACACAAGCAACCGCATAACAAAATGCTAAAACCACTCAGAACACAAGCAGCCGCATAACAACATGCTAAAACCACTCAGATCACAAGCAGCCGCATAACAACATGCTAAAACCACTCAGAAAACTGTAACGACAGCATAACATGCTAAAACCACTCAGAACACTCTAGCGACTGCATAACAACATGCTAAAACCATTCAGAACACAAGCAGCCGCATAACAACATGCTAAAAACACTCAGATCACTAGCAGCTGCAAAACAACATGCTAAAACCACTCAGAACACAAGCAGCCGCATAACAACATGCTAAAACCACTCAGAAAACTGTAACGACAGCATAACATGCTAAAACCACTCAGAACACTCTAGCGACTGCATAACAACATGCTAAAACCATTCAGAACACAAGCAGCCGCATAACAACATGCTAAAACCACTCAGATCACTAGCAGCCGCAAAACAACATGCTAAAACCACTCAGATCACAAGCAGCCCCATAACAACATGCTAAAACCATTCAGAACACAAGCAGCCGCATAACAACATGCTAAAACCACTCAGAACACAAGCAGCCGCATAACAACATGCTAAAACCACTCAGAAAACTGTAACGACAGCATAACATGCTAAAACCACTCAGAACACTCTAGAGACCGCATAACAACATGTTAAAACCATTCAGATCACAAGCAGCCGCATAACATGCTAAAACCATTCAGTACACAAGCAGCCGCATAACAACATGCTAAAACCACTCAGAACACAAGCAGCCTCATAACAACATGCTAAAACCACTCAGAACACAAGCAGCCGCATAACAACATGCTAAAACCATTCAGATCACAAGCAGCCGCATAACAACATGCTAAAACCACTCAGAACACAAGCAGCCACATAAAAACATGCTAAAACCACTCAGAACACAAGCAGCCGCATAACAACATGCTAAAACCATTCAGAACACAAGCAACCACATAACAACATGCTAAAACCACCCAGAACACAAGCAGCCGCATAACAACATGCTAAAACAACTCAGAACACTCTAGAGACCGCTAAAACCACTCAGAACACAAGCAGCCGCATAAAAACATGCTAAAACCACTCAGATCACAAGCAGCCGCATAACAACATGCTAAAACCACTCAGAACACAAGAGGCCACATAACAACATGCTAAAACCATTCAGATCACAAGCAGCCGCATAACATGCTAAAACCACTCAGAAAACTGTAACGACAGCATAACAACATGCTAAAACCACTCAGAACACAAGCAACCGCATAACAACATGCTAAAACCACTCAGAACACAAGCAGCCACATAACAACATGCTAAAACCACTCAGAACACAAGCAGCCGCATAACAACATGCTAAAACCACTCAGATCACAAGCAACCGCATAACAAAATGCTAAAACCACTCAGAACACAAGCAGCCGCATAACAACATGCTAAAACCATTCAGATCACAAGCAGCCGCATAACATGCTAAAACCATTCAGAACACAAGCAGCCGCATAACAACATACTAAAACCACTCAGATCACAAGCAGCCGCATAACATGCTAAAACCATTCAGAACACAAGCAGCCGCATAACAACATACTAAAACCACTCAGATCACAAGCAGCCGCATAACATGCTAAAACCATTCAGAACACAAGCAGCCGCATAACAACATGCTAAAACCACTCAGATCACAAGCAACCGCATAACAAAATGCTAAAACCACTCAGAACACAAGCAGCCGCATAACAACATACTAAAACCACTCAGATCACAAGCAGCCGCATAACATGCTAAAACCTCTCAGAACACAAGCAGCCGCATAACATGCTAAAACCTCTCAGAACACTCTAGCGACTGTATAACAACATGCTAAAACCATTCAGAACACTCTAGCGACTGCATAACAACATGCTAAAACCATTCAGAACACAAGCAGCCTTTATTAATTGGGCTTAAGCCCCGAATGTTTACATCGTCTGGCTCCGCCCCTGGTTCTGAGTGGTAAGTATTCTTAGTGGTTTAGCATTGTTGTTAAGTAGTAACTAGGGTATTCTGGGCGGTTTTAGCATACTGTTATGTGGTTGCTAAATTCTGAGTGGACTTAGCATGTTGTTATGCAGTTGCTAGGGTATTCTAAGCGGTTTTAGCATGTTATGTGGTTGCTAATTAATTGTTTTAGCATGTTGTCTTACAGATGCTAATGCATTCTTTAAGCAGGCTGTTTTGTGGTTGCTAATTGGTTACTTAGAGGCACAAATCAAAAGAGCTCAGTATTGATGATGATACTCAGGTCTCTATACATGTCTTGGCTCCCTCCTTCCTAAATCTCTTCGTCTGCCAGGCAAAAAAAAGTTATTCTGAAAATAATATGCATTAATAAAATGATAATAGCACACTCTTCCTCAAATGCCTCAAAACTTTTAAGGTTCTGTTCAAATTTAACAGTGACACTACAGCCTTAGCAAGCACTTCTAATGCCATTATTAATAAGAGTGGACTGTAAGTGCTCGGAGAACCATAAGTAGAGTCAAATTTGCTTTGACGTTTGCTTGTGCCGTGGGATATGAGGCCATCTACTGGTCCTGGAGCTCACAAACCTTTGGTTCTTTCCCAGAAAACATTGTTTAACTTGGCAACAATGACACTGTCCAAAACTCTTCGGGCGGTCGACGAGAAAGAGCCAGAGTGTGATTAAAGCCTCATACCGAAGCAAACAAAAGGCCCTTTTCTCAACAAATCCAGCACAGTGACTAGACGATTCCAACATGAGTCAGAGTTTGTGAGACACTGAGAATAACCAACTGAAACTGATTTCTTCTTGTTTTACTGACTTTGCGTATCCTTCCCCACTGCAACACATTTGATTTCATTAAAAGTCATTGCGTAAAAATGATCTAATGCAATGACATTTTAGGTGTCACTTAAGTGTCCAAATGCTTTTTTAGGGACACTATAGATGTAAAGCAAGCGTAATTTTAATAAAAACAGTTAGTTTATTCTCTCTCTCCAATTACAGATGAGGTCAAATCCGACTTAACATAATAATTGCTGCAATAAGGAACCATATGTTTTTGTTTATTCAACGTTGGCATCAGTGAAACCATGCAAACAATGATGTCTTTTAGAGGATGCAGAAAAGGTAGCTTTTTCCACAAAGGTTATGTATATGGTCTCAGAGGAGTATGTGTGTGCAAGAGAGAAAACAAACAAAAGCGCCACGCTGTATCAGATCGTTTGGAGCGTGTCCAGTGTTTACGCAGCTAATTTTCTTATTTAAACACATTTACGACCTCAGCAGTGCCTTTGCTTTATAACAATACCTCATGCTGGCTTGTTATGCAGTATACAGTTGTAAATACATCAGATATGTCATGCATTTACAACACGTCTAGACTCACGCTCCAGGCATTGACTGAAGTGTTCAGGCCCAATAAAACCCCAATTAAAGGTTTATTTAATTATGAATCAACTCTGCCGCTCTACAGAGGCTTGGAAAACGCAATCCAAAGCATTTGGAAGGCATTGATTTATGCAGATTTTAGAAACGTGTTACAGACGAGATGGCCTCGTTCTCATACCTGACAACATGGTGGAGAATGTAAGAGGAAAGCCCGAATGCAGATGGTTTGCTTCTGCAAAGAAAATCTGACCCATTTCCCTGCTGTCGGAAAGTCTGGTGTAGACATGCAAAAGATGGGTTCTGTTTGGTTTTATCATTATCCGAATCGTGCTGGAAGCCAGGATGATGTCTGGATTAATTGGACGGGAAAGGGGTCTTCTTTGTCTGGAATATCACTGCCAGATAAAACATTCTCAGGGAAATGAATAACATTGTGAACATGATACAGTAAAAAAAGATTTATACAAATATTTTACTCACCTCTGCACTTACTAAAAGCTGTGGTATCCGATACTAATACCATTGTTTTTTTAATATATACCAAGATATAGTCTGATTATCATATTCATTTGTCAGGGTACTGCAAGGCACTGTTGTTAGAACTATTAAAAATTTATTATTTTCAGTCATTGAATTAAAGCTCAAATATAACAGCATTTTTACAGCACATGATAAATCTTATAATCATTCAGCTGAGGTACATAATGATTATTACGGCCAGGCAGTTTTCCAGTAGTAATCTGAAAATATATACCGGTATGTGTGACCCTGGACCACAAAACCGGTCATAAGTCGCACAGGTATATCTGTGGCAATAGCTTGTATGGGTCAAATTTATCAATTTTTCTTTTTTCCAAAAAATCATTATGATATTAAGTAAAGATCATGTTCCATTAAGAGATTTTGTAAATTTCCTACCGTAAATATATAAAACATTTATTAGTAGTAGTAATATGCATTGCTACGGACTTCATTTGGACAACTTTAAAGGCGATTTTCTGAATATTTAGATTTTTTTGCACCCTCAGATTCCAGATTTTCAAATAGTTGTAGATCAACGAAATATTGTCCTATCCTAACCAACCATACATCAATGGAAAGCTTATTTCAGCTTTCAGAGGAATAAATGTATAAATATTTTTTTTAATTACCCCGATGACTGGTTTTATGGTCCAGGGTCACATATTTTTTGTCTTGAATGTCATTGTATTAGACATTGTTACATTACAATTACAAAATAAAAAATAATATGTAAAACATAAAGTCGAAGTATTAAAATGACTAAAAACTGAATAGAAATAGAGCTATATAGATTTTTTCTTTTTTAAAACAATAACTATTAAAAAGGCAAGTATCACATTACATAAAAAATAACTAAAACTAAATATAAATAGCACTGGTATTAGATGTCAAATATCATTAAGTTAAATATCAAAATTACATGTTTGTCTTAAATTGATTTATCATTTAAAACATAACTTTTGTTGAGAAAAGTGCTTGAAAAGTGAGCTAGTGCTATTTTCCTCTATAATAAATGCTACTTACTGTTTAAGCGTGGCTTTTGTTGCCAGGCATCTTTCTGTAGTTTTGAGTCACTTGCTCTTCGGTCAATGGCGGCTCCTAGTGGACAGGCGTGTAAACTACAACAACACACGCTGGCCAACAGATGTCAGCAGCGGCTCGTTCACGCTCACGTTGGCATTTCAGTTCACAAATTTAATTCCCCAACTCCATTAGGAGCGATCTAACTCCATTAAGCAACACCTCCAGTGAAGCATGTAAAATAAATGGGTATTTGTTTCTAAGGCAATTCTAATTTCCTTTCCTCTAATGTAACAACTCCTCCAGATATAATAATATTGAGGTCTGTCTAAAACTTACTCGCTACGTATGCTACTTACTTCAATTAGACGTTCTGCACACAGTCATAAATGTGGCTCGAATAGTTCACCCAAGAATGAAAATTACATTTTGTCATCTTTACTCACCCTCATCATGTGTCTGCCCTACTGGAATATCACGTTTGAACTGATAGCTGTGTTTTGGAGCATGCTAGTCATTAGCATTCTGTGGAGAATGAACAATGTTTATGTCTAAGCGGTTCTTTTCCATACAATGAAAATGTTGAGCTACGAAATGTCTGGAATTGAATGCAAACATAAATGACATTTGATATCTAATTGAATAATATATGTTATATGTTATCCTGTTATTTTAAAATAACAGGAGTATGACAATATGTTCACTTTTTTGTGAACTAGTCCATTAAATCAATTAGATGTTATTGTTTAAATCACCCTTGTGTCATTCCAAACTCTTTTCTTTCTTGAAAGGAATGCTATAAAGGAGATGTTTTAAAGGTTCACAGGATTTTACCTGTTTTTTTGTTTTGTTTTGTTTTGTTTTTGCACAAGAGGGACAAAAAGCACCATAACTTTGGCTGACGTTGTGGCAAGGTTCTCTCAAAGTTCATAACAGAATCTTTGTTCAACGCTGTCTGGTCTTTAATGTTCTCAAAATGTCATCACAAAAGCTTTATTTTTCTGAAACTTTCTTTTAAATGTTACAACTTATTGTTTCAGAACTTTCAGAGAATATACACCGGTCAGGCATAACATTATGACCACTGACAGGTGAAGTGAATAACACTGATTGTCTGGGATATATTAGGTAGCAAGTGTCAAAAAAGTCCTCAAAGTTGATGTGATAAAAGCAGGACAAATGGGCAAGTGTAAGGATTTGAGCGAGTTTGACAAGGGCCAAATTGTGACGGCTAGACGACTGGGTCAGAGCATCTCCAAAACTGCAGCTCTTGTGGGGTGTTCCCGGTCTGCAGTGGTCAGTATCTATCAAAAGTGTTCCAAGGAAGGAACAGTGGTGAACCGGCGACAGGGTCATAGGCAACCAAGGCTCATTGATACACGTGGGGAGCGAAGGCTGGCTTGTGTGGTCCAATTAAACAGACGAGCTACTGTAGCTCAAATTGCTCAAGAAGTTAATGCTGGTTCTGATAGAAAGGGTGCATCACAGTTTTGGGGCTGCATAGATTAGTCAAATCGAGCATCTGTGGGATGTGCCGAACAAACAAGTCCGATCCATCTCACAACTTACAGTACTTAAACGATCTGCTGCTAACATCTTGGTGCCAGATACCACAGCACACCTTCAGGGGTCTAGTGGAGTCCATGCCTCGACGGGTCAGGTTTTTGCAGCAAAAGGGGGACCAACACAATATTCGGAAGGTGGTCATAATATTATGCCTGATCGGTGTATGTTCCTTTAATGTTTTCTCCAACGTTCGCATTACAAAAAATGTTTTTACGAAAACATTCAAAATAATATTTTCGTAACGTTTATAGAACATATTTGTTAACTGGGATAAAAGCAGACGGTCCATAATCATAATGATAGCTTTGTGTGAGGAATATCCAGACACATTTCAAGCATAAATGAAAACCCATTGGTTCTTGCATCTTGTAACTAAATGTGTCGTGCCAATTTAAAATATGCTCATTGGAAAAGATTTGTACACTGTATCGGAGCTTGACAGTCATTGATTTTCATTTTGGGGTGACCTAAACCTTTAAAATGGCCGTTTATGAAGCAGGTAACATTTCCCTACTGTGATCCTTCTATGTGTTTCGCTCTCTCTCTCCCCTCTCCATCATTCCTGTCCGTCCATTAGAGCGAGATGCTCCGGGTAGGAGGCTGACCTCCTTACCAACACTGATATAGTCCCCTGAGAGACACGCGCCCCATTTAGACATGCTGA
This sequence comes from Gobio gobio, assembly GCF_949357685.1. Classification (NCBI taxonomy): domain Eukaryota; kingdom Metazoa; phylum Chordata; class Actinopteri; order Cypriniformes; family Gobionidae; genus Gobio; species Gobio gobio. Next base: position 40,207,532 of record NC_137118.1, on the reverse strand, counting down.
CTGAGGACTTTCACCGTCTTCTCTCAAACTCTGGACTCTAAACTCAGCTCCTCCGTTTCAGACTTCACATCAGACAGTCAGGATTTCAGAGGGATTCGATTCCATTCAACTTTTAAACAGGGTCCTGGCACGGCACGCTGCGTGGATGAGCAATGAAGAGAAATGTCAGACTGCAGGGAGACACAACAAAAAATAGGCTATTTACTTTGCTTACAAAGGTGCAAGGTTATACGAATAATGTTGTATTCTAATTTCAGGCCTCAGAAATGTCAAAAATTGGCTAAATGTAGCAGCCTTCTTCACAATACCCGACCAGTGAGGGAAAATATTGAGTCTCACACACACACCTACGCAGCTGGAGACAAAGACTCGCAGACATGCTTGAATAGCAATCCTCCATCTGCAAGCACAAGCTACTTGTACACGCGATTGTTAGGAATGCAAAAAGAAATGGCAGCAGAGGGAAATATGGTTTGCCTTTTAATTATGATGATATTGTCACATACATATCCTGAACAAATCCTGGTATTTACAGGTTCTGTAAAAGACTGCAGAATGCAGATCATCTGAGCAACTGCAATTAGGATAAATGGAAAAGCTAACTGGTCGCTCTCAGAGCATTTCAGTGATATAGGTCATATAATATGGACATTTTATGGTTGGTAATAAAAACAACAAAAACAAGAATTACAGTTTTGTATACACTTCTATTCAGTAAGATTTTGAGAAAAGTCTCTTAGGCTGCATGTATTTTATCCAAAATACAGTAAAACAACAATTTTGTGAAATATGACTAAAATTTAAATAAACTGCTTTCTGTTTGAATATATATCGAATATATATAAATGAATATGTCTTCAATGTCACATGATCCTTCAGAAATCATTCTGATATTTCTTTAAAAACCATAATATACATTTATTATTATTATTTGATGAACAGTAAAGTTCAAAAGAACAGCATTTATTTGAAATACAAATCTTTTGTAACATTATTTACTGTCACTTTTGAACAATTTAATGCATACTTAATGAATGTTTTACTTTCTTTGAAAAATCTTCCTGAGCTCAAAGATTTTTAATCGTAGCGCATGAATAATTCATTTCAACTTATTAATACATTAAAGGGTTAGTTCACCCAAAAATGTGGACATTAATTACTCTCCATCATGTCGTTCCAAACCCGTAAGACCTTCGTTCATCTTGGAAACACAAATGAAGATATTTTTGATCCGAGAGCTTTCTGGCCCCTCCATAGGCAGCAACATCATTGCAACGTTCAAGGCCCAGAAAGGAAGTAAAGACATTGTTAAAATAGTCCATGTGGCTACAGCAGTTCAACCTTAATTTTATGAAGTGATGGGATACTTTTTGTGCGCAAAAAACAAACAAAAATAACGATTTCCCTGAGTTTAGAGAAGAAATTGTTGAATACATTTATTTTTGTTTGTCTTTGCACACAAAAAGTACTCTTGTCGCTTCATAAAATGACTATTGAGGGGTCAGAAAACTCTCAGATTTCATCAAAAATATCTTAAATTTGTGTTCCCAAGACGAACGAAGGTCTCACCCGTTTGGAACGACATGAGGGTGAGTAACTAATGACAGAATTTTCATTTTTGGCTGAACTAACCCTTTAAGTTCACAAGCTAGCTCCACAATGCTCTTAAAGACTTGGTGTCTTGAATGTTTAAGCATTAATAACAAGACTCTTGAACCGTCTTCGGCCCCTTTGAAACCCTCAGCAGGGTCACAGGTGTCCTCTTCACATCGCCTGGGTGAGTGGAGTCAGACGGACAGGAAGATCAGAGCAGGTCGCTACCAATGGAGCTTCAGTCTGGAGCGGACACCTCGGTGCAGTAGCTCAATGGGACGTCCAGTCCGACGACGGGGCCCACAACACTGAGCCAGGTCACGATATAGTTCACCCTCCTGAGAACAGATGAGATAATCACACTGGAGTGCGTCAATTTGAATTTGTTTTATATCTAATCATATCTCTCTAGCTAAATCGATGGATATGCCAGATCTGATAATGAACATTTAGGGCTAAACAAGACAGATATAAAACTATCAGAGGATATAACGCCGTTTTAAAATGTTAAAAGGAACATTTCCAGATCAAATAAAATTGGTATTGAAACCATGCCCTTCATTACCACAGAAAATAATGTTGATTTTTCCCTCATTTAAAAAAGATGGGGTAAGTATTCTGGAGGGTTTAAATGCAGGAATGCAAATCTTGCATTTTTTATTAAAGCATGCACATAAATTATAGTTAATGTAAATTTGAGCTGTAAAAAAATCGAATCATCTTTTTTGTGGACTTTGCTTGGTGGATACAACTGATGGATATACACTCGGTTTCCTGAGGCTTACATGATATTAGGGTAGCACAATATATCGAAATATCGCAAATTTACATTTCGCACCGGCACGCAATATCTGAATGATTTTAATAGGCTACTTCAACATTGTGAAAAGTGTACGTTTTAGATCGACGCATATAGCAGAGAATAGACTGGGCACACGACTGTTACTTATGTGACTTGCTTGACGTTAAAAAGAGTTATTAAACGCAAATAACTTGCCAAAAACAACTTGCTGTCTGGAACGTGCACCGAAACGTGCACACAAGCGTGAAAAGCTCTGAAAGCGTGTGATCCCTTCAGTTCGGTTTCGTGTCTTGTTTCACACTCAAACTGTCAAATACACACACAGTTATGTCAAAATGGCTGTCTTGATGAGTATTCATGTAAACACAGTCGGTTATGCTTTAAGTGAACGATATCAGTTGGGGAAAGAAACCGAATGCGTGTCAATAGGATCCGTGCATTAGGTTTTAAAGTGACAGCCTGCTAATACAGTAAACCTGCCGCTGTCTGTCAAACAACACAAGAACAAGAGAAAATCACTCAGTACTCTTGGCTGAATAACCTTTGTAGCTTTATTATGTATCAGTGTATATTTAATTCATGTGAAGATTACTGTTTTTACTTCTTATTTTTAACAACAAAAGATAAATAAAAATAAAAATAATCGTCCACCCCTAGTTCAGGATGTTCTTGATGTTAAGTTTTAGGTTGATAAAACTGTTACCAAGTCAAGCAAAGAGTTTTTGGTATTTAAATATTGGCATATTTTTTGCTAAAACACTGCTCTCAGAAGTTGTAGCGATGCTTTCTTTTCCCAGAAAGAATGTGAAACACAAACGGTATAATTCTCAGTTTTTAAATACTTTTTAAAATAGATTTTACACACTTAAAGCAATATCGTATCGCATATCGCATTATTTAACAAGGTATTGCATATCGCATTTTTCTTCAATATCGCACAGCCCTACATGATATGCAATGAAAAAATATTGTATTTGTATATTGGTTTAAAAGAGTGTTCACAAACAGCCCCTCAAATTAGTTTATAATACATTTAATTAATTTAAAATTATTATTTAAAAAAAAGAATATTACATTAACTATTATGCACTTTATAAAAATGTAATATAATTCAAATTTTATATATTTCATATAATGCAAGTAATTTATATATTATTGGAATTTTTCCTAAATTAATGCTACAATGCTTTATGGATAGTTAAGTCATGTCCTACCCACTATATTTATGCAGATTTGAACCTAAAGACTGAACATTTTAGTAAGCGATTTCATCATAGTTTCATGCTAACATAAGTAATGTTTAAGTCAAACGTTACATTTTTCAAAGCTTATGCATAATTATTTTATATTTTAAACATTTATTCGTTACGCTGTTTGACTGCCTACTAGGAATCCACTGGAGAAGCCGAAAAATATTTTCCATGGTATCCAACAACAAGCTAGTCGACATAATTTCATAGCACAAACAGTAGAGCTAGCAACACTAAAGTCATAGGTTTGATTCCCAAGGAATGTGCATCTAAAATGCTATGTAAGTGGCTTTGGAACTTCTCATCCAGTAGTGGAAGTGGCATGTGTGATAAATGTAAATGTTAACCCAGAATATTCATTTCACAGAATGCATGACTACTAAAGCAGCAGTAGAGAGAAACTCACTTGTTTTCAGCTTGTGCCAAATCCAGAGCAGGTTTCATAAACTCCTCAGTGCGACATGGATGAAGCATGAAAAACGGTTGGCCCAGTAAAGGATGTTCCTGCACACACACACACACACACACACATCGTTCAAGCTCTTTGTTAACATCTATTCTGACCTCATTTTTTATTAGGGACAGGTTCTCACTGTCACACGCTGCAATACAGACATTAAACCAGCGCCGCAACATGTGTTTTTCCATCTTAACTCAATGTTAACTAGTCACACGATACTTTTCATTACCCAAATTCAATTACGCTCAAAGCTTTGGATAAATTAAAAAGAAAATTACGAGGCAGACTTAAGCAAATCTGCCGTGCAACACATGGTCTTCATTGGCACCCTGCTGAGCCGCTCTCGAGTGAGTCTCGCACACTGGAGGGCACTCATGCACAGCAGAGATGGAGGAATGTCCCATCCCATAATAGCACACCATCACGGACAGCTTCTTATGGAGCATTGGAAGAAGTCATACTTAGGAAGAGGTTTGGAGCAAAGGCAGAGGAACAATCTGAAATGTGAGCTGAACATACAATATAAAACTTCTGTTGATTCAACAAGAAACAGCTTTCACAATCTATTTGACTTCCATAACCTGATGTAATCTGAAACAGAATATTCATAAAGAAAAAAACAATAATGTAGAATTAAATATAAATCCACAAATATAAATTGTCATTTGTTGTTTAAAAAACTGCTCACAAAACACCCTATTTTCTTTTCAATTAATATTAATTAATAATTTTAGTATAATTGGAATCAATAATTAAAAATAATAATTATTCATTGTAATATTACAATTGATACTTATTATTATTTTTAAAGTTGGTTGTAATATAAATAATTTATATATTATTTAAATATTTTAAATATATATTGCTATACTTTAAATTATTTTCATTTTACATTCATTTAAATTATATACATCGATCAGGCATAACATATGAACATATGACATATGACCATATGATTATGTTGGTCCCCCTTTTGCTGACAAAACTCGACAGGTCAGAGGCATGGACTCCACTAGACCCCTGAAGGTGTGCTGTGGTATCTGGCACCAAGATGTTAGCAGCAGATCCTTTAAGTCCTGTAAGTTGCGAGGCGGGGCCTACATGGATCGGACCAAGCCTGCAGCGCTCCTGTCAGAAACTGAAGCTTCCGCGCCTCGGTCACCCCCCCGGTGGCTGGTCCCAGTATAGCTCCTAAACCCCGCCTCTCCATGTATTTTAATGGACGCGAGACACACTAAACAATTCAATTACACTTCAAATAATTCTTTCCTAAATATGGTTTCTGTCATTTTAGGCAGTTTTTATTACGATGATTTCATTTCAAGTGTTCGTTTTTTAAATAAGTTTAGTTTTGGTGAGTTATTTGATGCTATAAAAACGGGGGGTGTGACGTCATGATGTGACGGGGTGTGACGTCATGACGTCAGACTTTTTTCTGGATTTTTGGGAGGAGATTGGAGCTTTAGCTTTAATTTCTACATTTCTATAACTGTTTATTTCACACCAACATAATGAATTGTTCTGCATCTGTGAGAGTGTGGGCGGGCTCTTGATAATCGCGCCTCTACTTCCTGTTCTCTACTGCGCAACTCCAGTCCCGAGATCGCTACTGCACAGACTCGGTCCCAAGATGTCAGCGCCGTGAGCGGGCCTACGAAAGCTTTAACTATGGTCAGTGGAAGTCAATGAAGTCGCGTCGCCCATATTTTTTTACGGTCTATGGATCGGACTTGTTTGTTCAGCACATCCTACAGATGCTCGACTGGATTGAGATCTGGGGAATTTGGAGGCCAAGTCAACACCTCAAACTCGTTGTTGTGCTCCTCAAACCATTCCTGAACCCTTCCTGCAACAAACTTCGATGCACTGTGTATTCTGACACCTTTCTATCAGAACCAGCATTAACTTCTTGAGAAATTTGAGCTACAGTAGCTTGTCTGTTTGATTGGACCACCCGGACCAGCCTTCGCCCACCACGTGCATTAATGAGCCTTGGCCGCCCCTGACCTTGTCGCCGGTTCACCACTGTTCCTTCCTTGGAACACTTTTGATAAATACTGACCACTGCAGACCGGGAACACCCCACAAGAGCTGCAGTTTTGGAGATATTTTAACATCCAAGTGACATATTCAATTGCATTGACTTGAGAACCAAGTGGCAATTTTAACACAAGCCAGTCTGATAAATGTTTTTGTAGATCTACCATTTGACCAGCAACTCCAGAACCAGAACACTAATTTTTGGTGGAAAAGGTGTAAGTGTGCACTTTGAAGACAACTGCAGAGTCAGAGGGTGCCATTTAGGACAGAAACTTTTGTGTCAGTAAGCACCCGTTTAATCCAGTCATCCAAAACATCAAAAACTCTCCTCTACTCAACAAATAAAAACAACCTCAGTGCACTGTCACCATCTGCATTAAAATTCACTACATCAACTGTCTGGATCCATTGCTCTGTTACCGTTCAAGCACCGAAGACATGCTGACTCTTCAAATTCCCTCGACGACACCGCACTGTTTGCATCAGCGGGATAGAGTTGGACTTTTTCAGGTTATTTGTGAATAGCAATGCCATCGTGTTCCTATACTGCGGCACAATTCCAGCTCGGTCAGTCAATTATCACGACTTCATCTACAGGTCTCAAGGGAGAACAGAACAAATCACTATGCACAACAAACTGTTCTGAATGTGGAGACTAAACACTGCACTTCAGTGTCTTGTTCTGTTGAAATAGACTTCTGTAAAATACATACACGCATACAGATCACATTCTAATTCTAAGGGTGCGTTCACATATGGCATGTTTGGTTTGATTAAAACGAACCCTGGTGTTTAGGGTGCTTTCACACTTGGTTCGATTGCCCCTGCCCCCGCTGGACTGTGTTCATATTATATTATTTGGGTCTAAACCGGGGTGCGTTTGCGTCATCAAAGCAGCAGCTGTTTACCCCGTTGCTTAGTAACGTCAGCAAGTGTAAAGGCCTGTTCACACCGGGACGATTTTCGCACGCGTTTATCGCCGACGTTTAACGCCTCGGGACTAAACAATGGGCGCCAATGTGAGTGTTCACACCGACGCGCAAAATGCCAGGCGTAAAAGCGTCATTTTTAAAAAAACGCCTCGGGTTCGTTTTTTTATTTTGACGCGGCGCGTAAAAAACTGTCCGACCAATGAGATCGGCGCTTTTGTTCACGTGCCTGGAGCTGCTGAAGTGACAGTAAAACACGACTTGGTGGCGCTCGAGCACAAAACGGTCTTGCCGAGCACACATTGATACGACGAAGAAGTAGTAAGTAGACAAAGAAGAAGATGAACTGCTAATGCTGCTTGCCAGTTAGCTAAAAGTGTGTGAATGGTTTTGTCCATATACATAATATGTCTATGGTTTTGGCAAGCACGTAAATACTGTCTCTCTTCTCCTTCTGTGTGACAAGCGAGTGTCAGAGGCTTAAAGTGCCGCAGCACCATCTTGTGTACCGGGAGCGCATCGACTGAATGTGCACGTTCACTCGGCGCAGCGCCAGTGAAAATCGCTTGGGTGTGAACCAAGCCTGTAGTGCTCCAGTCAGAAATTGAAGCTTTCGCGCCTCGATCGCCCCCCGGTGGCCGGTCCCAGTATAGCTCCTAAACCCCGCCTCTCCATGTATTTCAATGGGCGCGAGACACACTAAACTATTTAATTACACTTCAAATAATTGTTTCCTAAAGATGGTTTCTGTCATTTTAGGCAGTTTTTATTACAATAATTTCATTTCAAGTGTTCGTTTTTTAAATAAGTTTAGTTTTAGTGAGTTATTTGATGCTATAAAAACGGGGGTGTGACGTCATGATTGACAGCTGAGATTGACGGCTTCTCTGAGTGAAGTTGTCACTGAGGCACTAACGGACTTTTTTCTGGATTTTTGTGAGGAGATTGGAGCTTTAGCTTTCATTTCTACACTTCCATAACTGTTTATTTCACACCAACATAATTAATTATTCTGCATCTGTGAGAGTGTGGGCGGGCTTTTGATAATCGCGCCTCTACTTCCTGTTCTCTACTGCGCAACTCCGGTCCCGAGATCGCTACTGCGCAGACTCGGTCCCAAGATGTCAGCGCCGTGAGCGGGCCTATGAAAGCTTCAACTTTGGTCAGCGGAAGTCAATGGAGTCGCGTCGTCCATATTTTTTTACAGTCTATGGTGTGAACACTCAAGACGCGCCGAAAAACTGACTGAAGACTGAAGTTTCACGTGGAGCATTGGGAGATTTTTTCCTGAATTATCGCTGGTGTTGCTCAACAAGAGATTAAGTTAAGTGCACCTATAACCATTAAATTACTAGGTTGTAAATCGTTTTAAAATTAAAGGGTTAGTTCACCCAAAAATGAAAATTCTGTCATTAATTACTTACCCTCATGTCGTTCGACACCCGTCAGACCTCCGTTCATCTTCGGAACAGAAATTAAGATATTTTAGTTGAAATCTGATGGCTCTGAAAGGCCTCCATTGACACAATGGCACGGTTCACTCTCAAGACCCTTAAAAGGTACTAAAGACACATTACAAAGTCCATCTCACTACAGTGGTTCTAAAATAACTATGAATCGGCGACAATAGTTTTTGTGCGCAAAAAAACCCTAAATAACGACTTACATTGTGATGACAATTTCAAAACACGGCCTCATGAAGCTTCGAACCGTTATGAATCAGCGAGTCGATTCAGCGGTTTGAATCGCCAAATTTCAGCGGTTTGACACGCAATCCGAATCATCATTCGGCTCATTGATTCATAACGCTTCGAAGCTTCATGATGCCGTGTTTTGAAATCGTCATCACTATGTAAGTCGTTATTTAGGGTTTTTTTGCGCACAAAAACTATTGTCACCGATTCATAGTTATTTTAGAACCACTGTAGTGAGATGGACTTTGTAACGACGTCTTTAGTACATAAATTGAGGCAGCAAAAGCAGTATCGGCTCCAAATATCGGCAGCCCGTATCGGTCATCGGTTAAGGCTGATGAAAGAAAATCGGTATCGGCACCAAAAAAAAAATCCATATCGGTCGATCCCTACTTTGAATCATTGGTTTTGTTTCCAAAGCTTCAGTACGTAATGGCACGTGCGTCTATCTGCCGCAAATGTATGGCAAATGCTCTAAAGAACGCTGAAGACGAGCAGAAATGAGATCTACAGCTCTCTGCTTGCAGTACGTCAGCCACGCTCGGCAGGAAAATGAGTGAAACACACACAAACACACATTTTGATCAAATCATACGTCATTAATAATGGTTCACTTCCGCGATTTAGTACGATTGCGTTCACATCAGCAGAGAACCGTACCGGAGTTCACATGAACCGAACCCCAGACCACCCTTTTTAAGTGGACTCGGGTATGGTTCGCAGGTGCACACCCGAGTTCGGAAGACAGCGTTCACATCATCCAAACGAACCGAACTCTGACGTCAATTGAACCCGGGTGCGCACCAAAACTGCTAGTGTGAAAGCACCCTTAGTGCGGTTCATTTGAAGCCTGGTGCGCACCAAACAAGCGGGCCGAGGCCGCTGAAAAGATGGGTCTCAGCCCGCTTCCAAATGAACTCTGGTGCAGTTCGAATGATATATGAACGCAACACGGACCAAAGACATGTAAACAAATAAAAAAGAGGGAGTCGAGGACATTTTTCCCTTAGTGTGAAGAACATTTTAATAATCTAAAGGACCTTTTCACCCCTGTATGTAATGAAGCTTTTGTACAATTGAAAGATTTCATGTGCGTTAAAGGTTCTTCATTGAACCATAGATGCTAATAAAACATAATAATTTGGTTCTCCAAAGGACCTTTTAGTGATTAGTTCTTAAGTTGGTGATTAGTTGGTGCCTGACAAAGACCTATCGGTCGAAACAATGCAATGCAATAAATTCGAGCAGTTTAATCAGTGTGTGGGCATCACATCTGTTTTTTTGCTTGTTCTTTCTTAGTGTGAAAAACATTTAATAATCGAAAGAACCTTTCTCCGCTGTAAAGAACCAGTTATCCTATTGAAAGGTTCCATGCGTGTTCAAGGTTCTTCATGGAACCATAGACACTAATAAAAGACAATCATTTTGGTTCTCCAAAGAACTTTTTAGGGTGTGTTCACACTTGTAATTTAGTTTGCTTGGTTAATCTACAAATCTGTAAATCCGGGTCCCCCCTCAGAAAAAACAACATTTAGTCCTGGTCTGCTTGGCATTCACATTGGCATTTTAACACCAACCTAAAGGCATAGGGATATGTTTACAACCTGATTGGTCGGCTTTTATGATGTATATTTCAAGACGGAACTTACCAAACATCCAAAACAATGCTGTGTCCTGGGCTAAATGCACTCGTTGTATGTGTGTAGCCTACATATGATGGTATTTTGACAAGCTACTTGTGAAGAGCTTATAAAATGTCAAAACAGCAGCAGGAATCCCTCCGTCACACACACAAACGAAGATCTGCTGCAAGGAGATGCGGTTCTGGAGCCTGTACAGAATTGAAATGGGCAACATAATGACTATGACGAGAAAAAACAGGTGTGCTTGAGAATTTTGTTTTTAGGGTCGCTTCTTGTGACACCCGTTTTTGGTTCTTTTACATGTCTTTGGTCCGTGTTAGGTTCATATTTCAGTCGAACCACACCAGAATTCGTTTGGAAGCATCTTTTCAGCGGTCTCGTCCACTTGTTTGGTGAGCACCAGGGTTCAGATGATAGCGTTCACACTTATTGAAATGAACCGCACTAACAGAGCAATCGCACCAGGGTTCGCTTTAATCGAACCAAACATGACAAGTGTGAACATACCCTTAGTAAACAGTTTTTTAAATATTTTTTTTTCTTACGGTGCCTTCACACTTGGTTCGATTGCCTGGACCGAATCCCGCCTCCCCCTGCCCCGCTGGACTGTGTTCATATTATATTATTTGGGTCCAAACCGTGGTGCGTTTGTGTCAAAGCAGCAGTTGTTTACTCAATAGCTTATTGACGTCAGCAAGTGTAAAGGCAGCAAAATGCATAGCGTTGCTCACCTCTCTTTTATATTTTTGTTTTTGAATCATTGGTTTTGTTTCCAAAGCTTCAGTACGTAATGGCACTTGCGTCTATCTGCCTCGAATGTACCTCAAATGCAGTGAACTGTACCGGAGTTCACATGAACCGTACCCCACACCACGGGTGCTTTCACACTTGGCCCATTTAGTTCGGTTGAATCGTACTAGAGTTCATTTTCCCCTTTGGTGCGGTTCGTTTGGCCAGGTGTGAAAGCAGCAATCGCACTCGGGCAGTTGATAGATTAATGCTGTCTTCACGTGCTCTCGGAATTATCGTAAATACGAGTTTCCTAGGTAAAAATTGCACATGAACGCCCTGACATTTTGAAACTTGAATGCAATGAGCTCGTAATCAGAACTTCAAAGTCGGAATTATAACATTTCCGATAGCACGTGAAGGCAGCATACAAACTACAAAGAATACATCTTCCTTTCTTACGAATGACTTCAGTGCCGTTCTTTGTTCTTTCCTCAAAGAAAAGCTTAACTCCAAGTCTTTTAGAGTAGCGGCCAAAACCGATTTGAAAGATGCTGATCGTCAGCTTCTTTGTTTACCTGTAGCACGCAGAACCTCCGCAACTCCGCTTAGTCATTATGTTAAGCCCGCCCACCGACTCTATACACGATGTGATTGGCCTGACCAGAGTTTGGTTTTTCCAGCTCTGAGGTCTACCGAGAGTTGCTAGACTACACTCGCAGCAAAATACATTTTCTGCCACTAGGGTGCGTCTAGATTTCTAGGCTACTTTAGCATGGTAGCTCGCGGACAAACTTGGAGAAATTTGGTCTGATGACCATATTAGGTCCCAACTTTTGAAAACTCACAAGAACAGTGCGATCTTCGCTTGAAGTGACGAGCGATGCGCGCTCGCCGTTTGCAGTGCATTAGAATGTTGTTTTCAAGCCGCATCTGCACTTCATTATAGAAATGTATTGTTTGCATATTGTGGTGTATACAAACAATGTAATAGATTATGGCCAGGGACAAAACCAGCCCGCGCAGTTTAAGAAATACGCCATGGCCAATGAGTGATGTGGATGTTGTCATGTGACTGCATTTTGGTTCGTTTCAACTGGTTCGGACCAAAGCAATCAGTGTGGTGTGGAACCAAAAAAGCGGAAAAATGCTACAATGTATAATTATTTGCCCTGGGTTCGGACCAAATCAACCGAACTAGAGATGTGAAAGCACCCTAAGTGGACTCGGGTACGGTTCACAGGTGCGCACCCAAGTTCGGAAGACAGCGTTCATATCATCCAAACGAACCGAACTCTGACTTCAATCGAACCCGTGCGGGCACAAAAACTGCTAGTGTGAAAGCACCCTAGTGAGAAGAACATTTGAATAGTTTAAAGAACCATTTGTGCAATAAAAAGGTTCCATGGATGACCAAAGACCATTATTTTTAGAGTATGGCACGTTCGCACTGTTCTCTGACCATTATTTATTGAGGCCTTCTTGGGTCCTCAAGAGAGAAGTGTTCTGCGTTGTCCTAATCTACTTTGCCACCTCCATTATTGGTTATGCTAAGAGAGCGATTTGGGTTTAAGAAATTCGGGGAGATAAAGAGGAGAACGAGAGATACAGTATAAGAGGGCAAAAACAGACAGTGCAGAGAGAAAAGCGAGAGATAAAGAGAGAGAGAGTCCATTGGCGTCACTGCTCGTAAGGCCTTGATGTGAGTCACTCGTGTTTACCTGCGTCAGATGCGGCAGTGTTACATCTACCCGAGCACCTCAAGACCCTCAACCCTTCCTAAGTCTCTCCCTCTGCTTTTACTGCGGTCCCTCTCCTCTAATATCCTCCACTGCTTCTAATCAGCCTTTTTCTGCATCTATTTTTACACTCTCTCCATCCATTCACCATCTCCCTGTAATGACGCCGGAGATGGATCTGCATCCCTCACAGCCTAAGGCAAGCAGCACTAAACAACAGTTTTTCCATACGATCCAGGACATCTACGAGGAGGGAACGCCAGCTGTCAGTTTGATCCATATCGCAGCATATTATGGCCAAGAACCGCCTAAAAAGACAGGAACAGCCATCTGATTGTCATGTAAACCGACCAATCACAGTTAAAGTAGGATGCGTTTACACTGTAGGTTGATGCACAACGTTTTTCCATTAGCAACTGAAACTTTTTTTTTGTTATTTTAAAATATTTTTTTTAATCTAATTAATTACATCATGTGCTGATTAATGAATCGCAAATTAATCACACATCAAATTACCCCAAAAGCTCATTTAAAGTTATTATTGTGTCACATGAGAAAAGCATCAAATAGACATTAAAAAATTAGCTTTTTATTTAATTCAACATGGAATTTATTACACATAAACTTTTAGGCTACAAGGGCCATTTTTCCCCCCAGAAGCTACATCTGAATTGCCATTTAGATATATTTACAGACCAAAGCAGTTTGGTTACTAACATTCTTCAAAATATCTTCTTTAAAGGGGTCCTATTATGCTTTTTCACTTTTTCAACTTTAGTGTGTAATGTTGCTGTTTGGGCATAAAAAAGATCTGCAAGGTTACAAAGCTCAAAAGTCCACTCCAAAAGGAGATATTCTATTTAACAGAATCCACTTTCCAAGAACTAAAACGGACGACTCATTTGGACTACAACGGGTTTTTTCTTGATCTTATGAAGTCATAATGTTACTAATTTAAATAATCCCCACCCACGGAATATGCAAAAAGGGGACGAGGCCTGTCTGCGTTAGAAAAGACCGTGTTGTCGCTATGTTGAAGAGACGCTGTTTTGTCCACCCCCTTTCCAAAACTCATTTGTTTGACCTTCCTAACTGTGCGTGCAAAACTTTATGGTAATGAGCTATGACACGGTTCGGCAGTAACCAATCGCAATGTAGAAGTCCTCCGCTTGAGAGGATTCCAGAGAACGCGGTCCTGTAAACTTTGGTTCCGACCATATTAGTACCCATGCAAAATGGAGGAGAGGTTGATCATTGCTGTTGCGGGTTTGATAAGAAGGTGCGCAACACTTGTGTGGCTCAACCAGGCATCAGTGGGCGGAATTGGTGTAAATAGCCTTAGCCTTAAAGCCACAATATGTAATTTTTCACCGCTAGAGGTCGCTTTTTCAAAACAAAGGCATAGCTTGATGACACCCAGATTTCGGGGAGCATTTTTTATGCCGCAGATGACCGCTTCCTCTTCTTTCACTCATGGTTATGTGGGGTAACGCAGCGTTGTTTTTTCATATTAGATACATTTGAGTGTGTTGAAAGTTTTTATAATGCTACACACTGCAGTGAGCTAGATCGATATAGGCATGGTAAAACATGGTACTTGCGTTAAATCTAGAAAACGAGATTTAAACAATAAAGACTAAAGGTCCTTTCACACTGGACGCGATTTTGACGTGCAAATAATTCGCGTGATGGTTTTAGTTTTTGATCGGCTGTTTGTGTAATGAGTGCTTCAACACCGAACGTGAATGTGCTACGGCGAAAAAAACTTTCTGCTTCAATGTCGATTTATTTTAACTCTCGTAGCGACAGAAAAGGCTTCAGCCAATCAATATAAGGAAACAAAGGTGACTAAATGTCCAGTAGATGTCACTAGCTATTCAATCAACATCAACCTTTGCCAAGTATCGAGATGACACGAGATTACAGCTCCTGTGGAGTACAGACAACGATAACATAGCCTAGCCTTTTGAGTTAAAACTTGTTGATTTTTTTCCTAAACCTAATTGTGTCCACTACTATAGAAAGTGAATGTGTTTCCGTCAGTACGCACTTAAATGTTTACATTGTGACTCAACCGGAAACATAATAGGAAACAGCTGCTCCGGATCGATTGGTTCCTGAAGTTTGTGGTTTGTCTTGTCAGATGCGGTGCTACTGTTTTTTGGAGGAGCTCCTCAAATTGTCCCACGGACATTCGAAAGTAAGTGCAGATGATGAAGTTTTAGCTCCTGTACAAGATTAGCATACTCCCCTTCAGTCTCTCTGTTCTTTTAAGACTGGGTGCACCCAAAACCTTCTTTTCTGTCTTTTAAATAAAATGAAAAGCTCGTCTTCACTGGATGATGAAGTGTCCATGTTTTCTCAGCTGTCGCCGCGATTGTTTTGCAATGTTGGAGCTCTGAAACGCCTCAAACGTCGCAAATTCGTGTCATGGCTGATGTGAATGGTTTTGAAGCGAACTATCTGCACACAAAATATTTGCTTTTCCACTTTGCTTTTCCGTTACGCGTCCGGTGTGAAAGGGCCTTAACTGTGTTGAGCTATAAAACAATGATTCGTTTTCTGTCGATGAATGTATCCAAACAGTTGCTCACCTGTCTAATAAAACACATATTAAAGCTTCTTTGGTTTCTACAAAATAAAAAAATAAAAACCCGGAAATCGAGGGTAATGCGGGTATGATGTCATTGATAGGCGGCACATACACGGTCCGTGTCCTGGATAAAATTGCTAATTTCTCTGGATTTAAACATTCTTGGAAACATTTGGGATAATAGTACACAAGTCAACAAAATGTTCTAGTGGTTTTTGGATATTTTAATCCAAAAATCGTACATATTGTGCCTTTAAGTAAGTGGCTCTCTTTATGAATGGGCCATTTAATGAGAAAGCAACTGTCATTGCTTCACCCGATTTATTTGCTCAAAATGCAGATTAATTCAGAATCGAATGAGACAATAACAAAACAGACAATATTGTGTGTAAAATAACATATTAACTTCTTATTTATTGAACTGTTTTATAAAATCAATATCAAGTTTGCACTCGTGCTGTTCAGAAACAAAAACAGCACTCGTGTGATATTGCGCTTGTTACACGTTTGATATTGCCTATCTACACTCACCTAAAGGATTATTAGGAACACCTGTTCAATTTCTCATTAATGCAATTATCTAATCAACCAATCACATGGCAATTGCTTCAATGCATTTAGGGGTGTGGTCCTGGTCAAGACAATCTCCTGAACTCCAAACTGAATGTCAGAATGAGAAAGAATGGTGATTTAAGCAATTTTGAGCGTGGCATGGTTGTTGGTGCCAGACGGGCCGGTCTGAGTATTTCACAATCTGCTCAGTTACTGGGATTTTCACGCACAACCATTTATAGGGTTTACAAAGAATGGTGTGAAAAGGAAAAACAGCCAGTATGCGGCAGTCCTGTGGGCGAAAATGCCTTGTTGATGCTAAAGGTCAGAGGAGAATGGGCCGACTGATTCAAGCTGATAGAAGAGCAACTTTGACTAAAATAACCACTCGTTACAACCGAGGTATGCAGCAAAGCATTTGTGAAGCCACAACACGCACAACCTTGAGGCGGATGGGCTACAACAGCAGAAGACCCCACCGGGTACCACTCATCTCCACTACAAATAGGAAAAAGAAGCTACAATTTGCACGAGCTCACCAAAATTGGACAGTTGAAGACTGGAAAAATGTTGCCTGGTCTAATGAGTCTCGATTTCTGTTGAGACATTCAGATGGTAGAGTCAGAATTTGCCGAAAAAAGAATGAGAACATGGATCCATCATGCCTTGTTACCACTGTGCAGGTGGTGTAATGGTGTGGGGGATGTTTTCTTGGCACACTTTAGGCCCCTTAGTGCCAATTGGGCATCGTTTAAATGCCACGGCCTACCTGAGCATTGTTTCTGACCATGTCCATCCCTTTATGACCACCCTGTACCCATCATCTGATGGCTACTTCCAGCAGGATAATGCACCATGTCACAAAGCTCGAATCATTTCAAATTGGTTTCTTGAACATGACAATGAGTTCACTGTACTAAAATGGCCCCCACAGTCACCAGATCCCAACCCAATACAGCATCTTTGGGATGTGGTGGAACAGGAGCTTTGTGCCCTCGATGTGCATCCCACAAATCTCCACCAACTGCAAGATGCCATCCTATCAATATGGGCCAACATTTCTAAAGAATGCTTTCAGCACCTTGTTGAATCAATGCCACGTAGAATTAAGGCAGTTCTGAAGGCGAAAGGGGGTCAAACACAGTATTAGTATGGTGTTCCTAATAATCCTTTAGGTGAGTGTATATCATATGATTTAAATATGCGACAAAGAAAATACAGAGGCATTTTTGCCCGGATATCTTGAATTTTAGAGCCATTCTAACTGCAGAGAGAAAGAGAGAGAGAAAGCAACTGCCAAACAACAAATTCAGTACACTCATGATGTCACACACGTTACCTGTTGGGTGAGAGTGTCCCAGGGTCCCTGCTGTAGTCTCTGTCTATAGTTCGGATGAACATTGCTCCACACCTCCTCAAGAGAGAGGGTATTCCCATCTGTAATGAGAATAAGGTTTTTATACAGTCCGTACAAGCGATCATTTTAAAATGGTTGCATGTGCATATTTGCGAACTTGCTCAATAACAGCTTCAAAAATGTTTACATGGTGGCCATTCATTTATTTACAGCACAAAGTCAAACTTTGTTGAGCACAAACATAAGTCGACGTTCTGCCTGCATTCTCAAAACTCAAAACACTCCTGACGAGATGGGGTCTCAGTGTAAATGTTGAGTCTGTTTTTGCAGCGCACATAAAACCAGACTTTGAGAAAGCAGAACACAGAGGGTTCTGAAATACACACACTGATAAGGGAAGCAGACAGCATATAAACAAGACTTTGCAGTTTAATGATAGAAATGCAGAGAGAGAATGTCGTGTACCTAACGCGGAGGCTCTGAAATAGAGGACGGGGATCTGATAGCTGCAAGAATACAGAACGTGGTATTCATAGCGCAGCACAGCATGAATTTCACATACTGCCTGAACTCCAGCCGTTTCATCCTCAACGTCTGCCTAGAAAACAAGACAGAGAAACGGATAGAAAGTGAGAGATTTATGCAGCCATAAATGCGGGGGAAGTTTTTTGTTGTTGCTGCAACAAATCTATAGATTGCTATAAATGAACATCAAGTCTCAAATTTTGAGATAGGATTAGTTCACTCAAAAATGAATATTCTGTCATCATTTACTCTTTCTCTTGTCGTTCCAAACTTGTATTAATTATTTCAGTCCATGGAACACAAAAGAAGTTTATGTGAATGTCCAAACTTCTCATTATCATACACAGAGCTTTTGGGTCGGTAATATTTAAAAAAAAATATATATATATATAAATAAATAAATAAATAAGAAATTAGAATTTAAACAGCAAGGACATTTTATATGATATTATTATTATTATTTTATATATTTACAAGATATTGCACCCTTATATATCTTCAGTGTAGCTAGTATTAAAGAATTTTAACAATAATATTTATTTTTAATATCATTAGTACTATTAACAATATAAATATAATATGATGTATACATTAATAGTATACAATAATAGTTACATTAATAGTAGCTAGTTATTTTAGTTCAGCAAGGATGCATCAAATTGATCAAAAGACATTTTTAATGTTAGAAAAGATTTCCATTTCAAATAAATGCTTTTCTTCTGAACGTTATATTCCTCAAAGAATCCTGAAAAAAAATGTATCACGGTTTTCGGCAAAAATATTAAGCAGCACAATTTTTTTTTTTACATTGATAATAATAAGAAATGCTTCTTGAGCACGATATCAGCATATTAGATTGATTTACAATTGTGGGCAGAATTATTGGCCCCCATTGTAAAAATGATCAAAGATGGCTGTAAAAATAAATCTACATTGTCTTTCTCCATAACACATTTGCCATAAGTATTGGCACCCTTTTATTAAATACTTTTTGCAACCTCCTTTTACAGCTCTGAGTCTTCTCCTATAATGCCTGATGAGTTTGGAGAACACCTGACAAGAGATCAGAGATCATTCCTCCACACAGACACCCAGATCCATGTTGGTGCTTCTTATCTTCAGTTCAGCTCACTCATTCTATAGGGTTCAGGTCAGGGACTGGGATGGTAATGGCAGAAGCTTAATTTTGTGTTCAGTGACAACATTTTTGTGTTGATGTTTGTTTTGGATTGTTTTCCTGATGGAAGATCCAACCACGACCCATTATAAGATTTCTAGCTGAGGACGATGATTTTTTATTTGTTGGTATTTGCTAGAATCCATGATACCATGTGTCTGAACAAGATGTCCAGGACCTCCAGCAAAAAAATAGGCCCACAACATTAAAGATCCAGCGGTATATTTAACAGTGGCCATTGGCAGGCCCGTCGCAAGGGGGGTGCGAGGCCCTGTGCGAACGTGATGTGCGAGGCCCGGGTGGGGTGGGGGTGATATTTACTGGGCTCTACTGTTGCTATAGTGACGAGACGAACAATTTGTTGTTTATGTGGATATATAAAAAAAAAGTGTATATTCAGTTTAACAGCATTAGGTTCAAGAAGTTAAACTGTGCAGTGCGCACATTTTGAGTTCTAAATGGGTCAAACGCGCTTGCAAAACGGCCTGAATCCACTTGAATGAGTTTGGACTGCTCTCTCATTGAATCATTAGAAGCGATTTCTCAGTCAGTAAAACAAACAGCCAATATTGAGAGGACCAACGCTGTTTTCAGTAGTTTTCCTCTGTGAACGTGCGCTAAATGGATGTCTGACAATTTTGTTGCTTTTTGCAGTTTTCAGATTTAAAAACGTTTAAACGTCTAGAGTTCTGTGGCAACATTGCTCTCACTGATGCTCCGAAAGGTGCGTAATAGTTAGGCTATGCTTATTTAACTTTATAGTGTTAAATAAAAAAACCTTTTGTGCGCATCGTCAGATGAAATCCTGCAGGCATCTATTCTTTCTCCATCCATGCAATAAATGCACATCCTTGAATGAGCGCAGATTTCTAGCATATTTACTTGAATTCTTAGGTTATATCTATTGTTTGACCCATTTCAGAGGCAGTTAAAGTCAGAATTTGAATGAACTGTGAATAAAGCTCTACGAACTTGACTTTATTTAAACACAGCTGTGACTTTAAAAAAGGGGGAGGAGACCGAAAGAAACTGGGTTTACCAAAGAAAACCTGCTCCTTACCAGGTTAGGTTCACAGAGTAAGTTACCCTGGTAACTGACTCTAAGTTAGCTCTCTTTCAGAAACTGGCTTGACTCAGGTTTGACATACCTCCCATTCTGAAACAGAAAACCCAGAGTTTCCCTCATTTCAGCGTTAACATACTCAGATTTTTCACTTAACCTCCTTTCTGAAACGGGCCCCTGGATTTTTACGTTATGTTTTATTATGTGTGTGTGTGGCAGTCGTCCGTGAGGGGCTGTCTTCTTTACTTTCATTTTGTGTTTATTTGAATAGTAAAGCGTTGAACGTTCGCCGGTTCCCACCTCCTTCTTCCCATAACAACATATCTGGTGTTACAGCTGCCAATAAGCTCTTTTTTTGTTTGTTTCATCTGACCATAAAACCAGGTCCCTTTTGAAGTTGCAGTCGTGTCTGAACACTGAATATGCTGGAGTTTTTTTGGGGATGAGCGAGGAGGATTTTTCTTCAAACCCTCCTAAACAACATGTGGTGTAGGGGGGCTGTTTGATCATTTTTTTTCTCAAGACTCAACTAATCTCTGCGATTCTCCATCTGTGATCCTTGAGAGTCTTTGTCCAATCAAACTCTCCTCACTATTATGCATTGGGACAATATAGACACACGTCCTCTTCGAGACAGGTTTGTAACATTAGTTGACTAGAACTTCTTAATTATTGCCCTGATGGTGGAAATGGGGATTTTCTATGCTTAAGCTATTTTACTACAGCCACTTATTTTGTGAAGCTCAACAATCTTTTGCTGCACATCAGAACTATATTCTTTGGTTTTACTCATTCTGATGGATTAAGGGAATTTGGCCTTTGTGTTTCCTCATATTTATACTCCTGTGGAACAAGAAGTCATAGCTAGACAATCTCATGCTCATAGTCACCCCGGTGTGCTAAAAAATTTAAATATTAATGGGAATGCACTTCAGAGATATTTTAGTCTAAAAATTCTAGGGGTGCCAATAACGTGTTTTGGAGAAAAACATTTATTTCATAATGTGATTTCCCCCCACTTTCAATTCCTTCACTTCAATGAAAGGTTATGTTTTTTAATTAAAAGATAAAAAGGATAAACCATTATTTTTTACAGCCATCTTTGATCATATTTACCAGGGGTGCCAATAATTCTGACCACAACTGTATGTTGTTTTTGACAGTTGTTGGAGCTCAACAGCATCCGTCTCTGTTCATTTTCGGTGTGTACAGACAAGAGTCGCCAGAACATTCTCCTTAACCCTCCTTCTGCGCTCCAAAAGACAGTTGTACAGGTTTGGAACGACATGATGGTGAATTAATTAATGAATACGTTTGCATTATTGGGTAAACTATTCTTATACAACATCTTGCCACATAAATATTCATTCTGTTTAAACCGCTTTAACAATCTTCTACAAGAAAACTAACTTTCCACCTGCAAGAAGTCATGAATGGAGCCATATCGCATATCTGATCAATGGTACATGTGCAGACTTGTCATAAACCCTGAGCCGCGATACCAAACCCAAACGTACATCCACACCACCCAGCCATCGACATACGCGAGTGATTCATCGACCAGCATGTGACTTCATTCTTCTTTCCATAACTTGTCTGATGAAAATGAGACCTCCTGAACAGTGGGCAACAGCATGTGTTTACCTTTTTGTTTTCCTCTTGCATCCTTCATTCATAGGACGTTGTTGACATGTTGAGGGAGTTTGTACATTCCACCCTTTATGTTGTGGAGCATGACTAATGGCATCATGCACAGGACCCTCGAGCGGGACCATATGCACAAATGTTGTGCAGACTATTTACCTCTCTTTCATTGGGCCGTGCGCACTGAATTTTCTTGCTCCTTCTCGACCTGCAACCCCTGGTGATTAATTGGCTGTCAGAATGTGGTATAAAGGTTTAGTGCGCTGCAACTTGCACAAACACAGATAAACAGGAAGCGGTGCCGTCATACTAGGTAGGAGTTAACAACCATCCTCAGAGTAACTGGGGAGTGACTACAACTAAAAGCAGCAAACTAATTTACTGAAACTACACGTTGTAGACATTACAGAATACATCACACTGTAGGTTCTCCAGTAACAAGCAACTTTTACCAACAACGAGCAATGTAACACAACAGAAAGCTACATTGCTGTCACAAATTGGACAGTCATATTTGTTCAAGTAAATTGGTTCATTTGTAATTTTCAGAATATTCATTTGGTTGGGCAAGACAAAATTACGGAAATCCCTGCATCATTGAGGGCGGCAATAGTGTAGGGGTAAAATGCATAGCATCAAGTTGATGCAAATCGACCCAAGGTTCGAATCAGCCTTTTGCCAAACTCACTCTACTCCCTTTTCCCATCACATATCAGATCGGAAAGGCATTTGTTTTCAATAAAAATGAAGAAAATATTAGAACAGTGGAAATAAAAGCGTCTAACGTGTTTAATAATAAGTGTTTATCGGTTAGGGGTAGGTAATCAGCTGAATTAGAGACGATAAAAGTGAGTGGATCCAATATCATTGATCGTAAAAAGTGGGTGGGTCTTGTCCCACCCACATACAATGGTTCCAACGCCCATGTATCAGGCATAAATTATAGAAGGCTTAATATTGTGTTAGTCCCCCTTTTGTTGCCCAAACAGCCCTGACCCGTCAAGGCATGGACTCCACTAGACCCCTGAAGGTGTGCTGTGATATCTGGCACCAAGATGTTAGCAGCAGATCCTTTAAGTCCTGTAAGTTGCGAGGTGGGGCCTCCATGGATCGGAACTTGTTTGTTAAGCACATCCCACAGATGCTCAATTGGATTGAGATCTGGGGAACTTGGAGGCCAAGTCAACATCTCAAACACATTATCCTGCTGAAAGAGGCCACAGCCACCAGGGAATACCGTTTCCATGAAAGGGTGTACATGGTCAGCAACAATGCTTAGGTAGGTGGTCCGTGTCAAAGTAACATCCACATGGATGGCAGGACCCAAGGTTTCCCAGCAGAACATTGTCCAAAGCATCACACTGCCTCCGCCAGCTTGCCTTTTTCAGGAATGCATCCTGGTGCCATGTGTTCCCAAAGTAAGCGACGCACACACACCAGGCCATCCACTTGATGTAAAAGAAAACGTGATTCATCAGACCAGGCCACCTTCTTCCATTGTTTCGTGGTCCAGTTCTGATGCTCACGTGCCCACTGTTGGCACTTTCGGTGGTGGACAATGGTCAGCATGGGCACCCTGACTGTGCAGCCCCATATGCAACAAACTGCGATGCACTGTGTATTCTGACACCTTTCTTTCAAGAACCAGCATTAACTTATTGAGCAATCAGACCACACGGGCCACGTGCATCAATGAGCCTTGGCCGCCCATGACCCTGTCGCCGGTTCACCACCGTTCCTTTCTTGGACCACTTTTGATAGACCAGAAAAACCCCACAAGAGCTGCAGTTTTGGAGATGTTCTGACCCAGTCGTCTAGCCATCACAATTTGGCCCTTGTCAAACTCTCTCAAATTTTTACGCTTGCCCATTTTTCCTGTTTCTAACACATCAACTTTGAGGACAAAATGTTCACTTGCTGCCTAATATATCCCACCCACTAACAGGTGCCGTGATGAAGAGATAATCAGTGTTGTTCACTTCACCTGATATAATGTTATGCCTGATCAGTGTATACATACGTTTAAAAGATATTTCACCCTTCCATGTAGTTAGCTACTTGTTATTAGCTTGTAGTCTATAGCTTTGTTGTAATATAAATAATTTGTAATAAAAAGTCTTTGCGCACTCCTAAATGGCAACTGCAATGTGATTTCGATCACATGGCCTTTGCGGTCCACACTGATACGTGCAGGTTTAATTAGCGAAAGTGTCTGAGTGACAAGTCGGATCACCAGAGGCGGTGGCTGTATCCCTGGCAAGTTCAATGCAGGCTCAAGGATTCTTCACGCATCCATGCCTTTACTGATAACATCTGCTCCCTCCCATTCAAGCGCAGTCTTGAGAGACACAATACTACTGTTTCACATCCGACGTCTGTCAGGAATAAAAGAGTTTGGAAAGAGGGAAGGCAGGTCAGATAAACAATGACGTCATGCTTTTTCCAAACAGTACCAGCATTGAAAGGTAAAATATCTCACCTAGAGGGTGTAAAATTAGGTGTGAGATGAGTTAAAAAAGAGTCTAAATACGCTAGCAGAAAACGCATTAGATTTCAGGCAGGAACTCGTTTAGCAAAACGAAAGCTCTCATTCAACCTTTGCATAACTGACTCTTCGACTGCATTTGGAATTCAAATAAAGGACAAAAGTTCAGCTGCTGTGTACGTGCGCCTGCAGAACACGCTTAAAATGATTAAAAGGTCAAGTTTAAAAAGGGGCGTTTATTAACTTTGAAACGTGTTTCTAGCAACAACAACTGGCATCCGCCACCGTTTGTTGTCATTCAAATGCTGCCGTGTTTACGTTCAAGCAGGTGTACAGATGTAACGGTGCAATCGCTAAACGGCGACACCTGTTCAACTCCACAAACACACAAGGAAAGCAAAGGGCTGTGTGGCACGCTGCAGCAGACTAGAGCTATAAAGAGGATCTAACAGAGCCATGAGCTCAGGTATACACTTTATACACGCTCCGTTTTTCACTGTCAAAAGGAAGATCAATACTGGACGTGCAATAGCAGAGTAGAAGACGTTCCCCTTGCTTACCTGAATACCAGCGTTTGGCTGGGTAATTTCAGAGGATGATGAAGGATGGGCTCTTTCATTAACCTAAATAAGCCCTAATTACGGGTTTAATTATCCTAGTAATTCCGTTTACATTCTTCGCACTTAAAGGATTAAAATATCTTTTGCTTCTGGGTGCATCTCTTGAGGAACAAATAAAGATTCCTTCCTTAAATGTGGTTATATAGCAGCTACAAGAAACTGTAGTGGTTGGACGAGACTCAATTAGTCTTTTCTGAAAGGGAAAAAACAATACTAATTGCAAATAATAAAAATGCATGTATATGTATGTATATGTATATGTATATGTATATGTATATGTATATGTATGTATATATATATATATATATATATATATAGCTACAAAATAATGGTTTTATATTTTAATATACCGTGAAATGTATTTTATTTCTTTAATGCAAAGCTGAATTTATCATCATAATTACTCAAGTCTTCAGTGTCACATGATCCTTCAGAAATCATCCTAATATGCCAATTTATTATCAGTGTTCAGAACCTGTCATACTTTTTTCAGGATTCATTGATGAGCAAAAAGTTAAAAACGAACAGCATTTTTTCAGAATTCTTTTCTAACAATATAAATCTTTATCACTTTTTATCTATTGAACGCATCCTTGTTGAATAAAAGTTAAATTAATTTCTTTCAACAAAACAAAAGAAAAAAAAAAATTACTGACCCCAAACTTTTGAACGGTAGTGTAATGTTACAAAAAAAAAATTGATTTTAAATAAATGCTGTAATTTTTAAACTTTGTATTCATCAAAGAATGCAAAAAAAAAAAAAAGTATCACAGGTTATAAAAACATATTAAGCAGCACAACTGGTTCCAACATTGATAATAAATCATAAGCATATTAGAATGATTTCTGAAGGATCATGTGACACTGGAGTAATGGCTGATGAAAATTCAGCTTTGCATCACAGACATAAATTATATTTTTAAAAGTATATTAAAATAGAAAAGCATTTTAAATTGTAATAATATTTTACAATATAACTTTTTTTATAATTTTTTCTGTATGTTTGATCAAATAAATGCAGCCTTGATGAGCATAAGAGACTTCTTTCAAAAACATTAAAAATAGTAATGCTTCCAAACTTTTGACCAACACTGTGTGTATATGTTAGCCTAGAAATCAAGATGCACCCTAGCAGCAGCAAATCTAATTTGCAGCCAGATTCGTCTAGCAACTCTCCGTTGGCTTGCGAGCTGGAAAAAACAAACTCTGGTCAGGCCAATCACATCGTGTATAGAGTCGGTGGGCGGGCTTCACATAATGACAGCAGAGTTGACGCGGTTCCGCGTGCTACTTGTAAACAAAGAAGCTGGCGAACAGCGGTCTTTCGAATCGGCTTTGGCCGCAACTCTGGAAGACTTGGAGTTAAGCTTTTCTTTGAGAAAAGAACAAACGGCACTGAAGTCATTCTTAAAAAAGGAAGATGTGTTCGGAGTTTTGCTGACCGGATACGGCGAAAGTTTAATCTATCAACTAGCTCCGCTTCACCTTCTTCGTCGCTCTGGTTAGTTGTAGCGCTATCCTATTGCGTGCAGAGGGAATTTGAAAGACAACCGTTTATCCCGCCCCTCGGATTGAGCCCTGCCAATGGTGTGAGATAAAGAGAGAGAAGGACGATTATTCTTGTTTATTGGCCCCTTCATGTACAGGTGCTCATAGACAAAGAGTAACATTGAGCATAGCTCCACATAAATCAGGTGTGTGGCACTGAAAGGGTTAACCCTGATAGATTTTTGTTGAGTGAGGCATTTATTCACTCCCTAAAAGAATTCCACCACTCAAAACAGGATGCCACAAAAAAGGAAAAAAAAAGCAGTCCTGGTTTGCCTAATCTTCCACAGATCTTTCAGGATTTTTTTTCTTCCTTTCATGAACAATGAAAAAAAAAAAAGAGACTTTTCTTGTAGCCTGCAAGCTACTGCTTGCTGCCGAACAGTCTTTACCAAGGTCAAGTTTTCTAAATGTTCCTTTATGCAGGGCATGTCAGGTGACGTGCGCTGTGGCACGACTGCACATGAGACTTCAGAATATTGGGGAGTGAACAAAGGAGATGCTGATGTTGAGTTGGTATAACTATAGACAATGCATGCTGGTCTTTTTGCTTCTGTGTTTCAGTAATTTATCAGCGATGGATAAATCTAGCAATACACTGTTAAAAATAAAGGTTCCAAAAGGGTGTTTTCACAGTGATGCCATAGAAACACTATTTTCCCATTTTTCAGTGAACAGTTTTTTTCTTAGAACATTTTTAACCTTTTAAAGAACCTTTTGTAGCAATGGAAAGGTTCTGTGGATGTTAAAAGGTTCTTCACAGAACCACTGACGCCAATAAAGAACCTTTATTTTTACACTGTAAAAAATTACATAAAAACAAAGCATATTTTATTAATATCAAGATTTCTTATTGAGATTTAAGCTCATTTCCCTTGAAAATTCTTATTATTATAATGCATTGGGACATTTTACTGTCAAGTTGTTTTCTGTACTTAAAATGTACAACACATACTACAACATAAAATATAAATACTTTACCATTTAAATAATATAACATTTCTTTTTGCATTACAATTATGAGAATCAGAATTTTTGCATTACAGTAATGAGCATCTGCAGAGATATGTGCTTATAAGTCATGATAAAAAGGCAAAATATATATAATAATTATTATACATCCTCAGTGATTTTGTTTATATAATATGAAAGTCAAAATATACTAACAATGGAGCAATTTTCACTATTATTTACAACAGAATCTGCATTTTCATGGGGTCAAATAAAAGATTTTTGTTATATGAGACAAAAAAAACAACAACTTTGAGCATCAAAACCACTCCTTTTCCGGTAAAAAAAGAAGAAACGATTTTCAAAATTCTAAGAATTTGTGGCAGTTAAAGTAAAAATGTTCACAAGCCAAACATGTCTCTGAGTAACATTTAATTTAAGCCACAAAATAAACTTCACTCTGTAAAATAAGTAACAAAATAACAAAAAGCATTTTGAACGTCTCCAACACATTTTATAATTACCCAAAAATCCAGCATAGTTCACCCCTTATGCACGCTATCATGTCCGTCAAAAACTTAGGCTGGCTATCGGAATATTATGGAATATTAGAACAAAAAACTAGTGCTGGGAAATCGATTAATCGCGATTAATCACAACCAAAATAAAAGTTTGTGTAGACATAATATACATGTGTGTGTACTGTGTATAATTATTATGTATATATAAAAATACACACTCCTTCATATATTTAAGAAATATTTTCATATATACACCATATATATATAAATATATATACATATACACACACACCATATATATTATATTATATTATATATATATATATATATATATATATATATATATATATATATATATATATATATATATATATATATATATATATATATATATATATATATATATATATATATATATATATATATATATATATATATATATATATATATTATATCTTATTCATAAATATAAAAATGTTATATATAAATATAAAATTTTTCTTAAAAAAACACTAGTGTTTGTGTTTATGTATATATACATAATAATTATACACAGTACACACACATATAATATGTAAACACAAACGTTTATTTTGGATGCGATTAATCGTGATTATTCAATTGCACAGCACTACTAAAAACATCAACATAACACACCCATGGACATCAATTCACTGACTACTTGCCGGCTACAAAATAATTATTACCTTATGATCCATCAGTTTTTGAATAATCACAACATTGAAGTCAGTCAAACAATTACGTGCACAATACATGGTAGTATTTACGAGAAGCAGAGGTCCAGCGAGTCACGGATTTTCTGGAAAACCCACATTACCAGATGACTACGTCATCGCTTTCCGAGAAGAGGGAGAAAATGGTGGCCTGAGCGACTTCAACATGCTATTTGTCAGAGACGATAACGTATGTAATGCATACTGCATGCAAGTATAAATTTGTTCTTCACTTGCTGAATTGAATCCGAATGATCAGGGAACGGAGCAAAATATTTTACACTGCATGCTAAAGAAAATAGACGCCAATCAATTTGGAAAAACTTCACCGGCTTAGTGAACATCATTCAACGTGTTGGTTTTGATGGACATTTTTTATGCACAAACTATGCATTCTGATAGTGACATTACATAATTTTCTATTCTTGACTGATCTTTTTTTTTTTTTTCTCCATCATTTTGACAATAGAAACATGTGATCTGGAGATGAGTCCCTGTAGTCGCCCAATTTGACTCATATGCTCATGAGTATATATATGACTCTTATATGTAATATATATATTATAAACTTGACAGGTGATTTTTTTATAAAATGTAGTTTGAATAATATCTTCTCTATTGTTTAAAAGATTAAGGCAATTATCAAAGTTTGATAAAATGTATAATTTTCCAATAAAAGACTTTACATTTTTACATGATTTACATTTAATTACCGCTTAGCAGATTCTGACTCATATATATATATTAAATGTAATATATAAACTTTGTGAATAATCACATTGATTTTAAGGAGCTTTTAATTTCACCAGTTATGTTTCCTAAACTAAGCAATTTGGCTACATTTGCAGATGATAGTTACTCTAAGTAAAGAAATGCTATTTCAGAGCAAATACTGGAAGATATAATAGTGAATATCATTAAATAATTAGTGTGACTGACCAGCCCCAACCACAGAATATCGGATGGATTGCATTACAATCAGTTACTTCATAAAAACTAAACTGCTTTCTCCAATGGCACTGAAATATGGCAAAATCTCCTTCATGAAGGGAGACTGTGTCGAGTCTTCCCTAGTGTGTGTGAGCTGAATGTAAATATGCAAGAAGTCGAGTCATTTGCAATCAGCCGGAAGGGCTTACTAATGAAATGGGCTGAGAGTGGAGGTAAAGAAAAATCAGCCACAAGGCACAACCCCCATTTTGGAGGAGATCATTTAGACCGGCATACCAATCAAAATATTTTGCTGATACTAACTTCAAAGATTGTTTTTAAAAAAAAATCAAGCATACTCTTTAAAGTTTAAAGATGTCACTCACAACCATTTTTCCCCCGAATGGAAATGCATGTAGTGTGCAGACAAAGCTAAACGATTGTGTGTGTGTGTAAAACACCCGGATGGACAAAAGAGCATAAACATCTTAACAGTCACATAAAAGAGTATGCCAACATTAGCAAGTTTTTCCAAAACTATACCTGGCACGGTTATACAGCAAGGATTTAGTTAAAGTGTTTCCTTCAGGTAATTGATTCAGTATGTGGGGAAACACTTAGGTCAGTCTTCGTTTCTGGTGGCCCATTTTGTGAGCGTTTATAAATGGACTGGCTCATTCCACCCAAGAACCACCCCCAGTTCAGAGACAGTACGCTTATAATGACCAAAATGAGTCAAACGAAATGACTTACTCGTCAAAGGTCAGCACTTAGTGTTAGGGGTTGTTCAGATCACTAATCCTCCTAAGTAGGAGCAATAGAAATAGTGATACTTGTCTTACCTGAATGTCATCTGTCAGAAGCTCCATGTTTTCAGCCTGCATGAAACCCCCATGTTGTTCGTGCAACAAGCTTGATTTTACAGGGATGAGAACAGTCTTCTTCATGAAGCCTTCATCAGAGCCCTGGAACAAAGTCAAGTCACAACCAACACCAGATTACCATAAAACACTGGCATGTAAAAGAAACACCTAATGAATCTCAGGAAACATGTCAACAACATACTGTATCTGGGACATATTTCAGCCAAAAATGTAATTAATAAATTAATGCTGTCAATCAATTAATCACAATTAATTGCATCCAAAATAAAAATTGTGATTAATCGATTGACAGCACTATTTTATTCATAAAATATTTGGCTGAAACTTGACAGTAAACAATTATAATATTGTTACGACAAATACACATTTTTCCTTAAAAAATTTTAAAAAGACATTTCAAAATATTATGCATGCAGATTTTATGAACCCATATTAATTGAGAGACAATGGAATATTCATGTTTTCACACTGCAGGACCAA
The DNA here is from genome assembly GCF_949357685.1 of Gobio gobio. Lineage (NCBI taxonomy): Eukaryota > Metazoa > Chordata > Actinopteri > Cypriniformes > Gobionidae > Gobio > Gobio gobio. The sequence goes on along the minus strand of NC_137118.1, from coordinate 40,176,589 downwards.
TTAAACTCAAAAAGGTGATTAAAAGGAGTAAAAAACTAAAGATGCAAGTAACCATGTTTATTCTAATGCCTGATCTGTGATTTCTGATGTGCAATTATTAAAGTTCAGACAGATTTTCTTTGCCTAAAAATCATTCAATACTGTTCATGCATCATACAGAGGGCTAAAATCAGGATAGAAAACAAAACATTTTTTTTTTTTTTTACGTAAAAATCATATTAACATTATAAAGTGCACCTCAGGAAACATTATAAAGTAAAAAAAAAAAACCCGTTCATGACCCTTTATACACTTTCCCTTAAAATCTCTAGACTAAACTTGACATCTCTGTAGACTAAAACCTTTGATATCTATAAACAAAATGTCTATGGACATGCATTTTCACATCATGGTAGCATTTGTAGCATGGTAGCACTAGCTTTTAATGCAATTTTTAAAGAGGCCGTATTATGCCATTTACAAAGTCTTGATTTAGTTTATTGGGGTTTACTAGAATAGTCTTGAATGTTGAAAAACACATATATTTGACATTGTTGCAGGCAGCACCTCTTTTCCTAGTCTGTCAGTAACACTCTTTTTAGTTCCGGTCCGCCTCCTTCCAAAAAGCGTAGTGTTCTGATTGGTCAACCGCTTCCAGTGTGTTTCGGAAATGAAATCCCTTACCATAACTGCGAGTTTCAAACAAACCTGCAGCACTTGTGTTAAAAACTGAAGCCGACGTGCCTCGATCGCCCCCCAGGTGGCTGGTCCCTGTATAGCTCATAACCCCGCCCCTCTGTGTATTCTAATGGACGAGACAAACTAAACTAAATCATTTTTTCCCAAAAGATGCTTTCTTTCATTTTAGGCAGTTTTTCAAGTGTTCATTCTTTAAATAAGTTTAATTTTAGTTAGTTATTTGATGCTATAAAAACGGGGGCTGTGACGTCATGATTGACAGCTGAGATTTTTTTCTTTAGCTTTAATTTCTACATTTCCATAACTGTTTATTTCACACCAACATAATGAGTTGTTCTGCATCTATGAGAGTGTGGGTGAGCTTTTGATATCGCGGCTCTACTTCCTGCTGTCTACTGCGCAGACTCCGGTCCCGAGGTCACTACTGCGCAGACTCGGTCTAAAATCAAAGATGTCAGCGCCATATTCGGACCTCCGGAGGCTTCACTTTTCTTCAGCGGAAGAGAATGAAGTCGCGTCGTCCAGACCGTATTTTTTTACGGTCTATGGTTTCAACACACTACTAACTAACTCAACCAGGCCTCGTCCCTTTTTTTGCGTATGCCTTGGGCGGGAATTATTTAAATGAGGAATATTGTGGCGTGTTCGTTTATGGAGGGAAAAATCAACACTACAATCAAGGCTTTTCAGGGAGTTCAGAAACAGTGCGCACTGATATAGAGAATAACTCCCTTTGGAGTGACTTTGTGCTTCGTAACTAAAGAAAGTCAAAAATTTACAAAAGCATAATAGGTCGTTTTGAAGTAAAAACATTTAAATTAAGTGACAAAATGCTTCTGTTCCTCTATTGTAAGTAGCTTTGCATCAGTGTTAATTTCGTTGACGAATCATTTGTCATAATTTTCGTCAACAACATTTTTCACTGACGAAAACGAGACTGTAACTAAATAAAAACTAGTGTTGGATGACAAAACCTATGACGAAAATCAACTGTAATTTTCGTCAACAAATAAAAACAAGACGAAAATGTTAGGGAGGGACGATTAGGGAAGAGATCCAGTCAGAACTGATATCCTGTGTTAACAGATGCGCACATTTGATTTGAGCGTGCTGATCTAACCGCTGGAAAACACGGCGCGGTTGCACGTTCTACAGGCTCATCCCCAATACAGCGCTACAGAGCGGTTCACAATCAATGAATGGCGCACATTTATGCCAGGCAATTGTTTATGAACTAATGCTGATGAATAATGACAATGTTTACTTTACGATGTTTATATAGTAATATGTTTTAGACGGTTGTAACAACGCATATTTTATCTCCTGAATTTGAATGAGCTCCTGCAACTGCAATAGTAAGGCACCGACATTTCAAAATAAGAGGCAATGTGTATTTCGAGCTTGTTTGTAATTAAAAGTCACGCATTATATATTCGTTTTTGGTTACACAATAAACTGTATTTAATTTAATTCCCATTTAATTCATAGTCAGGAAGAAAGTCAGGAGGAAATTATAAAGAGATAATAGTTAACTAAAACCATTAAAAAATTACTTGAAATTAAATAAATGTTAACTGAAATAAAATAAAAAAAACACTTATTTGAAGCTTTAGCTTAACCTGATATGGCCTACTAACTAAAATAGAAATAGAAAGTTATAAAAACTATATAGATGTTTTTAAAAAACAAACAAAAAAGTGAATTGAGCTCTCTTTCGTGTATTTTTAATGTCAAAAACAAAATGATGTCAAAATGTCAGTTCAAGTGACAGTCGGTTATGTAATGCTTAATGTATTACAATTTAACTAAACTCATTAGATTTTAGGATACTAAATCTACTGTAGATTTCATTGACTAAAATCTTATGATATTTAGTCGGCTAAAACTAGACTAAAAACTAAAAACAATTCAGGTGACTAAAATATGACTAAAACTAAATGGCATTTTAGTCAAAAGACTATGACTAAAACTAAATCAAAATTTGCTGTCAAAATTTACACTGCTTTGCATAAAAGCATCTGAGAAGTGCATATGTAATGTAGTGTAAATATACTGTATGAAACATTAAAAAAAAAAAGTTGTAATACAATTAACAATTGCAGTGAGAACCTAACAAGAGTTGAGAAATAATGAGAATATTGAGAGAGAGAAAATGTAAAAATGGCAAAATTCTAAAAACAGGCTTAATTTTCTTCATCTTCAAAATAAAACTCTTTCTTGACATGTTTTGTGAGATTCACCCATAGAAGTTCCTTCTTTCATTCTAAACCTCTAAGGATAACAAGTAGGCCCAGACTTTGTGGAGTTACTCAAACATTCACTTCACCTTGATCTGCTCCCAGCTCCAGCCATCCTGGATGGTTTCGGAGTGTTGGAGAAAGAGCTGACAGCAAAGCCGGAAGGTCCTTTCATCCAAGTAACATGACGCAGGGTTTTTCTCACCTGCCATCTGAGGGTAAAAAGTCACATTTAAATGTCTAATAACCAAAGATTACTTCAACTCTCCAAAACGAATATCCCAAAGTCAACATGAAACGCCATTCACAACATTAGGGCAATGGCCACATCTTGGTTTATTCCATCAGGGATTGATTGGATCGTGGAAGAACGATTCATTGCGATAACATGCAAAGTTATGCTAATCATGCACAACTGTATTAAGAGAGTAAATTGAGACAATTCTATGCTCACTTTAAGTTCTCTCAGCAAATCCACGAGCAGATTTAGAATTGCTCAAAGACAAATTCCATCACAACTTTAGGATGCTGCATCATAACAGAGGCTCTGGCTTCAATTACTCTGAGGAAACGGTTGATTCCCTAAGTGGCCCTTTCCTGCTCGTGCCTCTTTCACCCCCTCTGCGTGAGCAAGCAGAAATGAGAAACATCAAACAAACCCATTTATTCACATCTTCACTGATCAGCCGCTTTAGTGAGCATCTACAACTTCAAACTAAATGGACACAACATGGCTTGATTAATTACAGCATGTGACTCAATAAACAAAATGTGCACACACTTGAGTTGACTAGTGTCTGGGTGTCTAGCTATAGCCCATGTGGGGAAAGAACAATTCTTTAAATAACTATACGCACATACTACCAAATCTTAATTCAGATTGGATGAGCCACATTTGAAGCCGTTCTCAATAAACACAAACTCAAAACGATGATATTTCTTGACAACCGTGGATTTATTCAGAACTTTTGCACTTGCCAGAAGTATTGTGTATTCTAATTTATGAAGTAATAATCTGTTAAAAAGGGAGAGAGAAAATGTAAAAATCACTCTTTCTTGACATGTTTTGTGAGATTCACCCTTAGAAGTTCCTTCTATCATTCTAAACCTATAAAGGCCTGTACACACCGGGACGAATATCGCGCGCGCTTATCGCCAGCGTTTTTCGTGCCGTTTTTCGGCGCGTCTTGAGTGTTCACACCAAAGCGATTTTCACTGGCGCTGCGCCGAGTGAACGTGCACATTCAGTCAATGCGCTCCCGGTACACAAGATGGTGCTGCGGCACTTTAAGCCTCTGACACTCGCTTGTCACACAGAAGGAGAAGAGAGACAGTATTTACGTGCTTGCCAAAACCATAGACATATTATATATATGGACAAAACCATTCACACACTTTTTGCTAACTGGCAAGCAGCATTAGCAGTTCATCTTCTTTGTCTACTTACTACTTCTTCGTCGTATCAATGTGTGCTCGGCAAGACCGTTTTGTGCTTGAGCGCCACCAAGTCGTGTTTTACTGTCACTTCAGCAGCTCCAGGCACGTGAACAAAAGCGCCGATCTCATTGGTCGGACAGTTTTTTACGCGCCGCGTCAAAATAAAAAAACAAACCCGAGGCGTTTTTTTTAAAATGACGCTTTTACGCCTGGCGTTTTGCGCGTCGGTGTGAACACTCACATTGGCGCCCATTGTTTAGTCCCGAGGCGTTAAACGTCGGCGATAAACGCGTGCGAAAATCATCCCGGTGTGAACAGGCCTTTAAGGATAACAAGTAGGCCCACTGGTACACTCTAAAAAAAAGGCTCGTAATCATAGGGGAACCTTTTTTAGTGCTATATGGCACCAATTTTGGTGCTTCAGTGGTTCTTCAGCGGTTCTTCAGAGGTGCTATATAGCACCTTAGTCAAAGAACCGGTGAAGAACCTCTGAAGAACCGCTGAAGAACCTCTGAAGAACCGCTGAAGAACCACTGAAGCACCAAAATTGGTGCTATATAGCACTAAAAAATGTTCCTCTATGATTACGAGCCAAGAACCATTTTTGGTGCAATACAGAACCTTTTGTTTTTAGAGTGTACTGGTAATTTTCTTTGTGTTAAGTTTGTGTACATTTCCTTTAAACCCTAAAACACAATACAATGCACAACACAAAATGTTAGTACACTGGGCCCTATTTTTATGGACCATTCTTAAAGGGTTAGTTCACCCAAAAATGATTTCACCCGTAAGACCTCTGTTCATCTTCGGAACACAAATGAAGATATTTTAGTTGAAATCCGATGGCTCAGAAAGGCCTCCATTGGGACAATGCACTTTACACTCTCAAGACCCTTAAAAGGTACTAAAGACGTCGTCCATCTCACTACAGTGGTTCTACAATAACTTTATGAAGCGACGAGAATTGTTTTTGTGTGCAAAAAAAACCTAAATAATGACTTATATAGTTATGACCGATTTTAAAACACGGCATCATGAAGCTTCAAAGCGTTATGAATCAGTGAGTCGATTCAGCGGTTTCGATCGCCAAAGTCACGTGATTTCAGCAGTTTGGCGGTTTGACACGCGATCCGAGTCATGATTCGACTCGCTGATTCATAATGCTTCGAAGCTTCATGATCCAGTGTTTTGAAATTGGTCATCACTATATAAGTCGTTATTTAGTTGTTGTTTTTTTCACACAAAAACTAATTCTCGTCACTTCATAAAGTTATTTTAGAACCACTGTAGTGAGATGGACTTTGTAACGACGTCTTTAGTACCTTTTAAGGGTCTTGAGAGTGAACCGTGCATTGTCCCAATGGAGGCTTTTCAGAGCCATCAGATTTCAACTAAAATATCTTCATTTGTTTTCCGAAGATGAACGGAGGTCTTACAGGTGTCGAACGACATGAGGGTAAGTAATTAATGACAGAATTTTCTTTTTTGGGTGAACTAACCCTTTAAGGACCCTTTAAGGACCCCATTCACACCAAGGACAAAAACTATGACAATAACGATAAATATATAGTTACTATATAGATAAATCGTTCTACATATAAAAAGAATCCACACCACAACTATAATGATAATGGCACAGAGAAACAATATCGATGGAATTACTTTCAGAAAGATTTTTTCCAGCTGATGAATGATAAAAACATTGACAGCCAATCAGAATCCGTTATGCTTTAACAAGCTCAAGTATTTAAATCGGCAGATGTCAAAACGACATCTAAACGACATCGTTTATTCTAAATGACATTAGAATAAACAGAGCATTATGTGGATCCTACTATAGTTATCGTTATAGTTCTTGGTGTGGACGGGCCTTTAGAGTTTATGATATTTAGTAAATATGACAAAATGTGAAGCACCATTATTGTATGTCCAATTTTAATCCAATTTCATATGACTAAAGAAGTAAAGCATAAAAATTATTTTCATGGTTGTTCACATGGCAAATTTAGCATGTACGGGAATTTATTTATAGTACACACTTACATACTTAAAATGTGCAGTGTGAAATAGTTATGAGGATCTATGGACAGAAATGCAATATAATATACATAACTATGTTTTCCCTATGTGGTGTATAAAGACCTTATATAATGTACCGTTATGTTTTTATTACCTTAGAATGAGCCATTTCTATCCACATACACCGCTGGTCCCCTTACAGTGAAGTCGCTATTTTGCGCCTAAACGGACAAACTGCTCTAGAGAGCGCTAGTCACTCTCTGCTGTCTCAGACCATAGATATACATAATAAAGGCTGGATGCCTAACGTCATCACCGGCGGCCATCTTGTCACGGGCAAGCTTTCTGGCAGGCTCTGTGGTACCTGATGTAAGGTGAGTGATCTGCACGACACAAATACTCGTATCTCGCTGAAATCTGAAATCGCTGAACGTGGCTATAATTCTGGATGCGTGAACAAATGCAGTATGCAGTGTCATAACTACATCTCTGACGTTTATGACAAAACAAACAGTTTGAAAATCAGTTATGGTTATTTAAAAAGTACATGCAACCATTAAAACACAATGATTGAATGAATGAGTGAGTGACTGTGTCAGGATGGCCGCCATGTGCGGCTGTCGACCTCCATTGGTCATCAGCGTGGACGAAACATCTAGCCTTTATTATGTATATCTATGTCTCAGACAATGTCAACATCATGTGCTTCGAAAGGGAGGGGTGAGCAGTTGCAATTCGCAACCTCCCCACTAGGTGCCGCTAACATTTACACAGTGCACCTTTAAAGACTGCATTTCACCAAATTCAGTAATCAGATACAACTCTTTTCACAAACACACCCCCATTGGCCAGCCAAAAAGATAGTTCCAGCCAAAACTCACACCCCCAAAACGCTGTTGTCGTGTAAACGGCCAAAATGCTTGAAAAGTTTTACATTTTTTGTTGAAAACTGTGTGTAAACGGCCCCTAAATGAATCTGCAGTGGTCAGGTGGTACAGCATTCGCATTTTACAAGTTGGAGTTGTAATTATGAGGGTTTTTTTAACGTCTACAAGGACGTTAACGCTTTTTACTCATATTGTTCGTTTGACAACAAAAGCCACAGAATAACAGTAGTTCCACTATTTGGTAAATTAGCATATGAGATTTTTACTTATAAACTAATCTTATTAACATGGATGTTTAATATGCAGTTGTCTCTTGTTTATTTAAGCTTTAAGCTTGGATGGGGCTTATTTTATCATCAGAAAATTGCACAAATCGCATTTAAACTCTTGACATCCAAATTTCAATGTGGTTGTATTTTCAAGACAACTATGACGACTGCCTCTTGAAACTTTATAGCCTGAATCCGATCATGTTTTCAGGTTACACCCTTTACTGATACTTAAGTTACATAAAGCGTCATATGGCGTCTTGGTTGAGCTGAGCTCGAATATTACACAGCAAATAAAGATAAAGAACTAAAAAAACAGTTTGAGCATCAGCGCTCGTGTCACTTCAACCGTGCAGCACTCGAGAGCTCCTATTTATAAAGTCAGCAGCAACGTTGCTGTGGTAACTGCAATGCACGTTCTTTGACTTTGTTATAATTTCGAAAACGACTGCCTGATATGTTACGTTGTTGCTGTATGACTCGGAACTGTCATAAAGAACATCCACAGCAGCGCAAACTGCTCTATCGGTCTGTCTTACCATGATCTCACTCGGCTACTTCCGGGATCCTGAGCGCTGAGGGGGTGAAACGGAACAGCCAATGTTATTCAGCACAGACGGTTTCAAGCCGCCCACTTTGGGGGGAAAAAGCACAGCGCAGACATTAGAGGACAGACAGCAGTTAAAACATTCGCCAAAATAATATACACAACCGAAGAGAGAAAAGATCAGTGTCCACAACGAGGGATTTTCAACCAAACTAAGGACTTGAAGCATTTATCACTAGCTATAACATTTTTAATTTCTGGTCATAACATACTATTTGATGATACATCCACATTTTGATCCATAGCTTGTATTTAAAATGACATTTTAGTACTATGAAGGAAGGGCATCAAACAAGGACCCTTAAAGGTCATCCAGTGTCTAAGTTTAAAATATAAATAAGTTATAATTGTAGCTAATGGTACTTTAGCAACAAAAAGTATCTAGGACTTAAAGGGATAGTTCACACCAAAATGAATAATTTTGTCATTAGACATAAGACTTTTACTCATCTTCGGAACACAAATGAAGATCTTTTTGATGAAATCAGAGCTTTCTGTTCCTCCATTGACAGCTATGCAGCTACCACTTTGACGCTTCAAAAAGTTAATAAAGAAATCGTAAAACTTAACCATATGAATTGAGCTAATTTAGGCAGATTTAATTTAGGCTTTTGTTAACAAATAAACATTGATCAGTGGACATAAACAGCTCAACCAAACCTTTTTGACGCACGAGAACAAACCTCATTGGTTCTCGCAGAAGCTCAAACGTGCTGCGTAATACGAGAATGAACCTCATTGGTTCTCGCAGAAGCTCAAACGTGCTGCGTAACACGAGAATGAACCTCATTGGTTCTCGCAGAAGCTCAAACGTGCTGCGTAACACGAGAATGAACCTCATTGGTTCTCGCAGAAGCTCAAACGTACTGCGTAACACGAGAATGAACCTCATTGGTTCTTGCAGAAGCTCAAACGTGCTGCGTAACACGAGAATGAACCTCATTGGTTCTCGCAGAAGCTCAAACGTGCTGCGTAACACGAGAATGAACCTCATTGGTTCTCGCAGAAGCTCAAACGTGCTGCGTAACACGAGAATGAACCTCATTGGTTCTCGCAGAAGCTCAAACGTACTGCGTAACACGAGAATGAACCTCATTGGTTCTTGCAGAAGCTCAAACGTGCTGCGTAACACGAGAATGAACCTCATTGGTTCATGCAGAAGCTAAAAATGTGCTGCGTAACACGAGAATGACCCTCATTGGTTCTCGCAGAAGCTCAAACGTGCTGCGTAACACGAGAATGAACCTCATTGGTTCTCGCAGAAGCTCAAACGTACTGCGTAACACGAGAATGAACCTCATTGGTTCTTGCAGAAGCTCAAACGTGCTGCGTAACACGAGAATGAACCTCATTGGTTCTTGCAGAAGCTAAAAATGTGCTGCGTAACACGAGAATGACCCTCATTGGTTCTCGCAGAAGCTCAAACGTACTGCGTAACACGAGAATGAACCTCATTGGATCTTGCAGACGCTCAAACATGCTGCGTAACACGAGAATGAACCTCATTGGATCTTGCAGACGCTCAAACATGCTGCGTAACACGAGAATAAACCTCATTGGTTCTTGCAGAAGCTAAAAATGTGCTGCGTAACACGAGAATGACCCTCATTGGTTCTTGCAGAAGCTAAAAATGTGCTGCGTAACACGAGAATTAACCTCATTGGTTCTTGCACGACAGAGCAAGGGGTTGGAACGACATGAGGGTGAGTAATTAATGACAGAATTTTTTGTGGGGGTGAACTTTAATAGAGGGCTAATTATGTATAATATAATATCTTATATCTTTCTGTTATTTGAAAAATATGTAGGAAAAAAAAACATGTATAGTAGGAAAGGATCTAACCAACTTGGCGAGATTAAAAGTATAAAGTCAACCATTTTACTTCCATAATTTGGGGTATTCCAGAGTGAAAGGGATTTGATTGGGTGCCGAAAAGTGTGTTACCAGGACAGAATGTTGTTTGCTAAAACAATGGCCCCTACTCAGCCCGTGGCTGAGTAGCTAGGCCTACTTGACACAGGTGGACAAGGAAAGTCATTTTAGGAAAGTGTATAGTATTTTGATCAGTTAATGGAACATTTTTCTTTCCTTTGGAAAATCCTACAATCAATGAATCATCCACAACAAGACGAGGAATGTGCATTATGAATGTAAACAGGTAGGCCTAAGTAAATAGGCCATTTTGATTCGATGTTGACTCACATTGTCTGTGTATATATGCGCAAGAATATTCCGATTACGTAAGATTTGTGTAAACACAACCAGATTGCCATAAGAAAATAGCCAATATTCCAGTTTCTAAACATCAAATTAAACATTTTGATTCAAAACGTTGGGTCATATAAATCCCTTATATATATAATACATCATTTTAAAGTATTTTTCAGAATAAAGTCTTAACCAGAATTTGAAAATTGAAGTGCTTGGTCTGGAGGTTAAGGCCCCACTTTAGTTTTACATTGTCTAAAATCCATTTGTCTGCGAATATCAAGTATTCTCCAACACGGAATACAATTACTAGCTGATTCATAAAATACATTAGGGATGTTTTGATTGTCACAAACATCATCACAGAAGTAAAGCAGATTAAGGTTGTATTGTGCTCCCTAAACTGCTATAGTGCGATTCGTCAACTTTTTTAGAAGATAAACAAATACGGTAACACTTTACAATAAGGTTGTATTAGTTAACATGAACAAACCAAGAACAACACCTCTGTTTAGCATTAGTTAATCTTTGTTAATCAGCTGTTCATGGTTTGTTTATGTTAGTTCACAGTGCATTAACTAATGTTAACAAGATTTTAATAATGTATTAGTAAATGTTGAAATTAATGCTTTATAAGTGCAGTTACAATGTTAACTAATGTTAGCTAATGAACCTTATTGTAAAGTGTTACCACAAATACTGTGAAAAAACATTAGTTAGCCTATCGCTTTACTTTATGAATAGAGATTTGCACGACCCAAATAATCGTATTTCAATCCACAGTACATATAAGCCGAAGAATCCGCTCCACATTTGCCATATCACTTTAAATTTGGCCAGTGACAGTAGAGGGTGTGATTGCTTGTGAGGGGAACAGCCAGTTGTTTAAAATCCCTCTCAGTACGGTTTCAAATTCCCCTCAGTGCCGGGTAAGACGAAGTGAGTGAGTGTATGTGTGTGTGTTCCACAGACAGAGTGCTGGAGATAAGAAAGGGGTTGTGTTTCTGTTGGGGCGGGGCCGAGTAACTGTCACTCACGCTAGTTACCCAACAAAATGGGCGTTCCTTCTCGGCGCGCTGTCCAATGAGAGCAACCGCTCCTGTAGTCACCATGGTGACGGGGTTGTGTCCGGGGAGGCTGTGATGGGTTGACAGGTGCGTGACAATCGGAGCTCTCTGCAAGCATGTACGCCAAAGGCAAGAGTAACAACGTACCGTCCGACAGCCAAGCGAGGGAAAAGTAAGTTTTATTTATGAGGGGGGGAATCTCTGTAATGAAGACAGCGCGCGGCCAGACTTTTAACAAGCGGCGGATACGCTGTGTTCCTCGGATGCTGTGTTGTCGCTGACAGTGCTTGTAGTTCATGCAAGAAAGTTGTTGTCAGTTATCAGTCACGCGCTGGTAGAATTTCGTGCGTCTAATTAACGTGCACGCGCAGAAGTTAAGAGATGCTGAGACTAAACTTTACATGTGGACTATATTTCTGCATCAGTCAAAAAAGATATATAACGTTATATGCGTGCACGCAGAGTTGTCACGGGTAACCAAACGCCATATAGCTCATTTTAAGGATTTCGTCGTCTCAATTTTAGTATTGGAATGAGGTGAGTACAGAAGTTTTTTGGCTTTAGGAGAAAAGTATACAGTACGTACCCGTTACAAGTTTAAATGCCCGTTTCAGCCAGTCAGGTGAGCTGCATTTCGTAGGAAAAAAAAGTTTATTTGGGAGCGTTAAAAGAGCGTAAGGCTGTTTTCTCTGTTCTGTGCGCTCGCGGGAGAGAGTATGAGTGGCGTTCGGTTCTGGTCTGAAAAGTTACTGCGCACGCGAGTGCAGTATAGCGCGCGAAAGAATATGATTGACGTTTGAGCGTGAAAAGTTCCAGCGCGTGCGAGTTTGACTGACCTGCCGGTGGAACTTTTCGTGATGGACACGTCAATCATACTCTCTGTCGCGCGCTATTCTACTCGTGCCCGTCGCGCGCTGCCAGTGACTGCATGTTTGTGGCAGTTATATAAGATTTTTTTTTTGGCTGCGCGTGAATCTCTGAAGATACTGATGGCACGACGAGAGGTCTGTTGATCAGAGAAGAACATTTGTCTGTGTTATATATTATACAGTATTTTATGGGTATATACATTTATGTCTGAAACGGAAGAACGTAACGAACGACTAATCATGAAACGATGGGGTTTTTGAATGGTCTTAAAATGATGCCCAGTACACTTATAACAGTCTTCTGAGGGTATTTTTTATGTAAAAACCTTTATCATGAATATATTGCAGCTTTAGTATGTGTGTGTGTTAGAGATATGTCATATTGAAGTGCGTTTGGCCTGGTTAATGTGGAGATTTCACCTGCTACCGTTGTTAGGAGCTTTCAAAAAATACCTTTATCACGAATATCCTTTATTTAAAGGGATAGTTCCCCCAAAAATGAAAATTTTGTCATCATTAATTCACTCACCCTCATGTTGTTCCAAACCTGTATGAGTTTCTCTCTTCTCTTCTGTTGAATTAAAAATATGATATTTTGAAGAATGTTGGTAACCAGTCAGTTGATGGTATGCCAAAATGCTATGGACATCAATGGCTTCTGTCAACTCTCTGGTTACTAACATTCTTCAAAATATCTTCTTATTTGTTCAGTGGAAGAAAGATATTTATACAGGTTTGAAACAACATAAGAGCGAGTAAATTAATGTATTGTATTGTATATCCCTGAATGTATTTCAAAATATGTTATATTGAAGTGTATTTGGCTTGTCAATGTGGAGATTTTAGACATGGGGACTTGTGTGACATGTCAGTCGGTGAGAAAGATGTCACCTCACTCATTGTCATTGACAAACTGTATTATTCTGCAATCTGCCTTTGTTGTCTGCTTGTACATGTTTGGAAGGCACACAGTTTTGTCTTCCTGCAGTGAGGTCTTGTCTTGTAATTAACAATTATTGCAGTTTCATTCAGGCCAGTGTCTTGTGGGACATGTGTGGACTTGTGGTGTCGATGAGAACTCTTCAGCATTAGATTTGAGCGTGAGAAAGCAGTTTTGCTGGTTATGAGATGTTCTTACAGCTTTTGCTAAGTGAATTTGTCTGCTATTTGTGGTTCTATACTTGTACTGTGAATGCTTTAGTTTTTAAAACAATATAATCACTGTTGTGTATGTTTCCGAGGGGCATGTCCAGGATTTTATACTTGGGGTGGGGGTACTTGATACTTGATATTCGCAGACAAACATTCCTGACAACAACAGTTCCTAACTAAAGAAATTCTGTACAGATGTTTGATTCCTCTACAACAGGGGTCTTGCTAGCATTTGGCCAAAATGTTTAAGCTTGCCTATTAAAGTGTATTGAGCAAGCTAGCTAGTGTATTGAAAATATACATAACTGTAACGACCACCTCTCAGGTAGTTTATTTCGATTTTCGACCTGCTTCTGTGCATCGTTGAACTAATCTTTTGGTCACCGTGATGACTAGCAGTTTTGTTTTTGGCGCTGGAAAAAAGTTAAAGAGTTGGGGAGGGGTGAAGATGACGAACACTGTTCGTACTGATATTTTATTGAGGCGACATGAATCACTGAGACATCACAACTAAGCTATTACAGCATTTTAATTGGTTTAATAATTAAGATCTTCAACATATTGTGTTGATTTGGCCATTTCCTCACATGAATGCAAGTTCATCTCCTGATTGAATGATTTGAATGACAATTTATTTGATACCATTACACCCACCATTTATTTGGTACCATACTTGGCCTTCACATGTCACTTTCACTTTCACCTTTAAGAACACACAACTCAAATGAAAGGTTTGATTTGCTATGTGTGGAGATTCCCACTTACTTGTCTCTGGACAAGCAAGCCCAGTTCAATGGAAAGCAAGAGCATCTTTAGTTTAAACTAATAACATCACATTGGCGAAACAGATTTGGCAAACACTCCAGTGCGTATTTGTGTTTGTGCTCTGGAAAGCATCAAAGGTTTTTACACTCTAAAAAAAAAGGTTCTATATGGCACCAAAAATGGTTGTTGGCTCGTAATCATAGGGGAACCTTTTTAAGAGCTATATAGCACCAATTTTGGTGCTTCAGTGGTTCTTCAGCGGTTCTTTGACTAAGGTGCTATATATCACCGCTAACTAATAGAGATGCTCCGATCAGCATTTTTGGGGCCGATCACCGATTACCGATCACCAAGATCATGATCTGCCGATTGCCGATCACTGCCGATCACAGAATGGCAGGGGAATGGCAATCTTTTATCTATAATCTTGCAGAGTTTGCACCATTTGTAGAAATGAAACTAACTCTAAATTAACTGAGTCAAGATCTTGAAGAACCACCAAGTGTTTATTTTAGAAAATGAGATAAGTTAAGGCTACTGTAGGCCATCTTTCCCAAATAAATGTATATAATAAATGTATATAATTATCTCACCTAAATATTTGATCATGCAGTGCATTTTTGTTTTTAAAAACAATTTTTCAGGTAGGTCTAACATTAGTATTGAGGTAAGAAATACTAAAGACATTTAATAAGAAATCAAATGTAAATTTATATTGGTCTTCCCTGAATAAATTCAATTAGATTAATCCTTACACTTAAGGTTGCAAAAGTTAGTCATTCAAGAGCAGTGAGTGTCATAAAGGTTCATCAAACAACACAAGACAAAGAGAAACTCAGAGACAGCAGCAGTTTATTCGACAGCTGTCACTTTAAGAGCGAACACGGATAGGTTACATGCAGTTGCACGAACGTTCACTCGCGAGTCACGACGGGGTTTACGTGCACACTCGTCAAGACGGTAATTTAGTACATACATTTGTGTGTATCTGACCATTTCAGCGCAATTTGTACTCGCAAGCTTTTTGTGAGATGGCCTGTGTGTGTGTGTGTGTGTGTCTCTCCAGACCGTGCGCGCGAGTGCGGTTTGAACACTGGCAAGACTTAAAAATAAATGCAAATGATAAACTTTAGTGACGATGCGACACTGCCTCGATTGTGCAAAGTGGCAAATCCTGTGTCAACTGAGCAGCGATTTTAGTGCAGATGCGATGCACTGATGTGAAGCCATTTGAGCATTTTGAAAGGGAGAGAGAGAGCGCGCGCACACGGTGATTCACGCGCGCTGTTTGTGAACTTACGTCCCACAGAACGTTTTCAAATGACTGCGTAAGTTATTTAATATAGAAATATGAATTGTACCTCACCTTCAGCATTATAATTATTTTACCTGCGCTGGAAAGAGAATGAGACGGTGTCGCTGCATATCATGCCCTAGCTCTCACGGCAGGTGCGGGTTTTATGTGTCCTCAGCATGCGATCGGTTCATGAGATCTGCCTTTTTGGAGACCGCCGATCAATCATCCCAAAGCGATAATCGATCGATCGAGATCGGTTGCCGATCGATCGGAGCACCCCTACTAACTAAGGTTCTATATAGCACCGCTACCATAGACAGAACATGTTAAGATATGGTGCTATATAGCACCAAAAGTGGTTCCTCTATGATTATGACGAAGAACCATTTTTGGTGCCATATAGAACCTTTTTTTTTTCAGAGTGTATTGACTAGGCCTGTCGCGATAGTCAATAAATAAATAAATCGCACAATAATAAAAAAGAGCTCGATAATTTTTCGGTAATAAATGTACAACATTTTTTAAGTTACAAAATTTACAATAATAAATGTACAATATTTTTTCAGTTACAAAATTTACAATAAAACATTTACAACATTTATTAAGTTACAAAATTTGACGTGCACACCGCCAAGCGAAATGGGGTCTCGCGCACTCAACACTCACTACCGCCCGCTCCGCGTTGACGCCATTTTTGCCGCGTCGAGTTTAAACGAGGCTTAAAGCTAAACTGAAGTTGGCAGTTTGATAAATGCAAGTTAATTCTTCAGCTTAACCTTTGTGTGCTTCAAGTTCAATATTTGTGTGCTAAAATGGCACATAAGTTCCTGTAGAGATAGCAATACATATTCTCCTTTTTTTGCCAAATAAATGAAAAACATATCATCACTTCTCTCTTGCTGTATCAAAATCTCACCTAGCTTTCCTCAGAGATGGTCCCAATAATGTGCTTAAAGTCATGTCAAATTCAGTTTGTGCATGATTACATGATATAACAATTTTTTTAATACTGTATTCTAAATTGTGGATAATTAAGCTAAATATCATATGCTGAAGTACATTTCTGGAGTGTTAACGTTTAAAAGAAAAAAACAACAACAAGAACCGTACAGAACCGAAAACCGTGACCCTAAAACCGTGATACGAACCGTGGGTTTTGTGAACCGTGCCACCCCTAATATGCACCTAAAACACAATCATCCGTTGCAGTTTTTCATCCATTTTATTTATTGTTTTTGGTATTTATTCAAGTTCATTTTTTGTTTACAGACTGAGAGTCCATTGCTTTTATTGTTTCTGGTTGTTTTGTTCATTTATTGTGGATATTTAAAATGTTTTCCGTTTTCAGTGTTAAATAGTTTTTTGAGAAATAAAACTTTATTGATCTTTGAAAAGGTGTACCTGCATTATTATGCCATTAACATTATTTTAGATGAAAATGGTCTCAGAACGACAATATTATCGTTTATCGCAATCATTTCTTGGCCAATTTATCGTCCAGCAAAATTTGTTATCGTGACAGGCCTAGTTTTGACATGTTTTTGCAGCGTTTAGTCGTAACCACCATAGGTATTGAGGGGGACAAGTCCTCCCCAATAATATAGTGGTGTAGGTATGATATCACTTTGCAGGCCAACTGGAAGTTAGCATCACACTGGTTCCCTCTAGAAAAACCCAATAGGATTTTCCCATAGGCTTTTGGATTCTATGATGATTTCAACGTCATCATCACTAAGCTTCCGACAACTCTTCAGGTTTTTATCTCAAAACATTTTCCCAGAACGTTAGAGTTAGACTACTTTATAAGAGCACAATTATGAGCATAATGAAGCTGTAAAAGCGCCTGTTCAGCGTGATGACGTTTAATCTCCCGTTTAGCAACTGTTGTGTAACCATTACACGTAACAGCTTCAAAACATCTCGAGTGGGGTAATACTGAAGTATTTTGTCGTAGAATAAAACGGGAAAGTGTCTTGAGCTTGTGTTCACCACAGACTTTATTTTAGCCGTTTAACCAAAACTTAATTCAAAAAGCCCATTGACTTCGGGACGAGGGAACCGGAAGTGCTAAAATGCTAACTCGCTTCCGCGTTTTGGCTTACAAAGTGATGTCATACCTGCACCACTCTATTGGAAATGCCCAAATTGCCCCCCCCCCCCTCCAATATTTGATATTTCTTAATGCTGATCACCATTACGCACCGCTCTGTTTGTTGTTAGAATGGCAGACAGTTTAAAAGTGTACATTTTTAGGCTGGTCTGCCTCAGCGGTCTAACAACGCTCGTCAATGTCAAAAAAAAAAAACACACTTAAGTCGGTTGCATAAACCATTAAGACTAGTCTTAAAAGTTAGACATACATTTTTTTCTTTAAGACCGTTCATAACTTTTTAAAATCAGTTACATAAAAACATAGACTGGCCTAATTTGATACGAAAAGTAAGACTGAATGCCACTTGCCTAACTGCTAGTGGCTCATACTAGATCTTAAGACACTGTCTTAACATAATGGCTTAGTTTATGCAACTGGCCCCTGGTTACGGCCAGTGTTGGGAATAACGGCGTTACAGATAAACGGCGTTACTAACGGAATTATTTTTTTCAGTAACGAGTAATCAAACGAATTACTGTTTCTCTCGTTACAACGCCGTTAGCGTTACTGAGGGAAAAAAATGCGGCGTTAGTCGCGTTACTATAATTGAGCTCACTGAAGCGCTTTTCATCCGAACAGGCTCTCTGTCAGTCGGACCTACAATGTGTGTGTGTGTGTGTGTGTGTGTGTGTGTGTGTGTGTGTGTGTGCGCGCGCACCAGCCATGCGTGTTGGGGGTGGGTGCGGTGGTACACATAACTGATGATGATTGGTGGGTGGGAGACAAGGTTGAAGTTGATAGGTTGAGTTCACACCTATTTTTTTTCACGGTCTATGGTTCACACACACACACACACACACACACACACACACACACACACACACACACACACACACACACACACACACACACACACACACACACACACACACACACACACACACACACACACACACCTATGACGCACACGCATATGCACATTCAGCGATAGTCCAACGACTTCAAAGGTAGCTTTCGCAAATTGGAAGTATAAGCGCTACTTTTCCCTCGTTGAGGTGAAAGGTAAGAATATTTAAGTAACGTGCAACTTATGCCCAGGAAGAAAGAGTCTCTCCACGCCGGTGGCAAGTGATTCTGAAGCGCCTCACATCATCATATGCCACAAAATTAGTGGCTAAAAACCCAGGTGATAACGTGAGCTCCACTACCACAGGAAAGTATAGTACTGATAATATTTACACAATATTTACACTATAGTAGGCCTACTGATAATATTTACAATAATGCATTGAATTTGATAGGTGTCTCACATTGTCCCACAGCAACATTACAATAGTGCACATTAATGTACAATGTTTTATAATAATAATTTATTCTATTTAGTGTCCAATTCATTCATTTAACATATAATATTGGGGGCATCCAAATTATTTGACATATTTGAACATTTGAAAGAAAAAAAAAGTAACGCAGTAATTACTTTCCCTGGTAATTAGTTACTTTTATAATGATGTAACTCAGTTACTAACTCAGTTACTATTTGTAAGAAGTAACTAGTAACTATAACTAATTACTTTTTTAAAGTAACGTGCCCAACACTGGTTACGGCCTTGGTGTTTAGCAATGTAGTCACTCAAAGACATGTCCGTTGATCTCTTGAATGCAATAGCCAATCAGAGCCAATCAGTCAAAATTCACTCAGCGCTCACAACTTTTTTTGTTAAGTGCTGACTCTTGAGTTCTGCACGCTTGTGAATCCTCTCATTATTACAATGTAAAAATAGATTCATTGTGCAGTTTAAATTAGAATATGATTACTTCAGTCATATTTACTTTATGTGATTACTTTGTGAGATGAATGACAACCCCTTAGTGATTATAAAGGGAGCGCTCTTTGTGTGCATTTTAGGATATAGCAGGCTGTTGCAATTATTTGTAAAACGAATAACTTGTAAATATCTCACTGTGAATTGCTGTTATTGTTACGGTGGTGCTTAGGAGCTGTTGCTTTACATCTGCATTACATCTGCATTACACATTACATCTGCACTTTACTAGAGCACCTTCACTCATTTCAGAAGCACCTTTAGTGATTTAATAATAGAACCAGGCCTGTGGACAAGACAAGTGTGTCTTCTTCTTCCGTTACGACAGTTATACTGCAGAGGTGCAGCCTGCGCTCCAGTCTGTGGATTTGTGCCGATCTGCCTTTTACACTTAGCCTAGTACTGCAGGGACAGAAATGCATCTTTATCTGAATGAAATAATATCAGACATAAAACTAAAACTAATGTGAATTATAGTTTGTTTATGTGTTTTTAAAGTGACCCAATTGAGGTAAGATAAACTTTTATCATGAGCCGACAGCGATGAGGACTAAGTTGACGCCCCTCCATAAACCAAAACCTTAAAGGCACAATATGTAAGATTTTTGGATTAAAATATCCAAAAACCAATAGAACAATGTTATATATTTACTTGTGTACTTACATTATCCCAAATGTTTCCAAGAATGTTTAAATACAGAGAAATAAGCAATTTAAACCAGGAAACGGACCGCGTCTGTGCATCGCCTATCAATGACATCATACCCGCGTTACCCTCGATTTCTGGTTTTATTTTGTAGGAACCATGGAAACACCAAAGTGCTTTAATATGTGTTTTATTAGCCATTTAATCCAGGGCTCGACATTAAGCTTGTTCACGTGCAAGTAAATCTGTCATTCACTTGTCCGGAAAAAATTCGATTTTTTTTGGTGTTTAAAATTTATTCTGAAGCAATATTCTAACCAGTGTTCAATCAGCTTTGACATATTTAAATCTGCATATTTGTGATATTTTTACCTTTTATAAAGGGCATTTTCCCCCTAATCTTATTAAATATAGGCTATGCTTCAGCTTACCTTTTATATTCTTAAATTTGATCAATAAATTAAATTAGAAGATACTATAGGGCTGTTACCAATCAAATTAAATAATTTACACTGAAAATTTACAACTGCATTAAATAATGTTATGAGATTGTTTTAAATATTTTTTGAATACACAAATAAGAAAAGTTGGAAAGAATGTTTAAACATGAAACTAAAACGGCAGTAGGGGGTGGCAGGTGACCGTCTGAATGAGTGAGTCATTGAGTCGATTTGATCAAACGGCTGACTCATTCAGGAAGGTCATTGAATCTTTGATTCAACCGATTCATTCAAAACGCTGAATCATTCACTGACACTGTTGCGGTGACACGCGTTCTGCTGTGATCTTTTGGAACCATTTTCGCTGCTGAAATGGAACAAAAACACTCAATATTGCATCTAAAATGTAAGTGACTTAATGTTAATAATTGTTTATGGAACTGTCATATGAAATCAGTGTCATGTTCAGTCGTGATTGTATTCAGGAAAACAGCACTCTTGGTAATGTGACATTGCAACTGTATCATATAAATATAAATAAACTCCACATTTTTACTGCAGTGTGTTAGCTGAGTTTCTGTGTGTGAGCGGCGCTCATTTGTTTTGATTTCTACTTGAGAGGCTGCGCGAGCGTCAACAGCGCGAACGTTATAGTTACCGTCAATTCGTTATGCATTATATATTATCCACTGTCATTCGCCACTTACACTAATGACTGCAGAATCATTCTTGCATTTTGGTGATTCCCTAGTTATTTTTTGTTAATGACGTTTTATCTGGCTACTTGTCCGGTCGGGCAAGTAAAATTCTCTTTCACTTGCCCCTTCAAAAAATCCTTTTGTTCCGGACAAGCGTTAATGTCGAGCCCTGTTTAATCATTGTTATATAGCTCAACACAGTTCGTTTTATTTTATTTAAATCTGGTTTTCATGATTTACCGTGAGTACCGTTTTACCATGCCTAATATCGATCTAGCTTACTGCAGTGTGCAACAAGTATCTCATAGTAGCCACCGAGCGAACGCACAGAGTAGCATTATAACATAAGTTTCAACACACTCAAATGTATGTAATATGATAAAACAGCGCTGCGATACCTCACATACACATGACCAGAAGAAGCGGAAGTGCCCGTCTGCGACATAATAAAAGTTTTGCAAAATTCAGGCATCATCAAGCTACGCCCCTGTTTTGAATAAGCCACCTCTAGCGGCGAAAAATTACATATTGTGGCTTTAAATTGTGCATTGTGCAGTACAACAATATGCAAGCTGTGACACTGGTCAACTTTTGGGTCGCAAAACTAATTTTTAGGATGGCAGCTGCCACACCGTGCCACACTTCTGGACATGCTTTAAAAATTCCATTCTCTTTTATATACAGGGACAGTGTAGTATAGACAGAAAATCATGGGTAGAGAAAAAAAGGAAAGAAGGAATGAATGGGAACATGAACGCAGACTCAAACCCACATCTCCCACATGAGCATGACGGACCACATGCACATCCTACATTGCCTTTTTTTTTTGGTCGATCTTGATCGCATATGTAACATTTTCTGAAATTTAAATGTATAGGGTTTCCACAGCCATAGAAATCCTGGAACCGGTGTGATTTCCAGGCCTAGACAACGTAGTTTAGTGTAGTTTATTTAATTTAATTCATTTAACAGGGACCATGCACAACACAAATGAAAAACTACTTGAAAATGAATTGGACAAAAAGTGTGGGAACTTTGTATATGATAATTGTGTAATGAATGAATGCAATAGTGTGTGTTCTTTTTATGAACGGTCAGTCTTTTTATGCATTGACTGAAAGTCTGGGAATGGAAAGATAAAATCCCTATGGAAGCTTGACTCATATGTGCTTTTCATGGCATATTCGGTGTGAATGAAAAGCTTTACCCGTAATAAACAGATCAAACCCATGTTTAGTAGTACAGACTGTATTTAGTGTATTGTTTTCAGATCAAAAACTGGTTTAAAACGTCTGATATAAATATGTCTTTTTGGAAAGTAAAACTTTGCATCAGATGTTGTCAGATCAAGTGACAAAATAAGCTTTTTGCGTATGTTTTATTTGATAGGAAGTGCAGAATCAGTCAGTTCTGCTTTAACACTTAAACTGTTTGAATTTGACAACCGCTAGACTTTATGGTGTTGTAGCACCGGCAGGTTTTAAAGAGGTGACGGCTTTGAGAAGATCACAGTACCTTTTATCTCTCCTCTTGAAAGAAAAGTGGACAAGTGGTTAACTGTCAAGGAGGATGGTTTGTGTGATATGAGGGAGGAAAAAAAGGGAACAACTCAAAGCTGATATTCCAATGGCTTGGAAAGCTTGCATAGCACATTAGAATTAATCTGTTCCATTGTTAATGGAAGTTTTTAGTTTGGTGATTACCATAACCATAACCTTCCCAATGAACACATTTAGGCTTGAAACATACCACGTGAAAGCTTCTCTCTGCACAAGTTTACTTTCACATTTGCGTTTTCATTGCTGCAACAGGCACTATAGCTAGCATTAGCATAAACTGGCTTCTATGGTCTGTTTTCTCTTCCATGTCAAGTACTATGATGGCAAAGCAACAATTAGGATAAGATATTATCCTAATTGCTGGGCAAGTCCAGTCTAATGGCACAGACATTTGAAGGCAACGAAAAACAGAATTTAAAACAGATTATTTATTGACAAAGTTATTTGCATGTTTTAGAACTGATGCAAAAGGGGGGGACTGTAGTTGTTACATGTCTAGTCTGTTTTGCTTGTCTTTGAGTTTGTCCCTTTGTTCAGTTTTCCCGCCATTGTCATTATGAGTTCATTCCATCACCTGTGTCTTGTTAATTAATAATGTAATTCACCTGGTTTTCCTTGTCTGCCCTGTGTATTTAGTCTTGAGTTCTCCTTCAGTGTTTTTCCGTCAACGTTTATGTATAGCTACTGGTGTGTTTGAGTGTTTCCAGAGTCTATTGTTATGTAAAGTTCCTGTTCCAAGTTCTCCTTCGCCCTCGTGAATCTTGATCAACACCTAGTTTGTAACAGTAGTAGGCTACTACTGTTAATCGGCCAAAGCGTGTTCTCCAGTTAAAACAAACAAAGGCCAAATATTGGTAGATTAATTGAACTAGCCAATAGTTGTCTCTCTATGAACAATACTGAGGTTTGTTAAGTCAAGTCGAGTCACCTTTATTTTAGTGCTGGGCAATCGATTAATCGCATCCAAAATAAAAGTTTGTGATTACATAATATATGTGTGTGTACTGTGTACAAAATGTACTGACGGTTAGTAATATCATTTAAAACTTAATTATCACTAACCCCTTAACTGTTACCCCCCTTTTTGAGAATAGTCATGGAAATGCACTATCCAAACTGTCAAGAATGCTTTGGAAAATAGACCTAAGTTTGGTCTTGTTTTAAAGAAGACACTCAGCAGATTATTGCATTTCAAAATACAACCCCAAATCAGAAAAAGTTGGGACAGTATGGAAAACGCAAAAAAAAGTGATTTCTAAATTTACTTTGACTTGTATTTCATTGCAGACAATATGAACACAAAATATTTCATGTTTTGTCTGGTCAACTTCATGTCATTTGTAAATATGCATCCTTTCCTGTCATTCAGACCTGCAACAAATTTAAAAAAAAGTTGGCACAGTAAAGCATTTACCACTTTGTAATGTTGCCATTCCTTTTCACAACACTTAAAAGACGTTTAGGGACTGAAGACACCAAGTGATGAAGTGTTTCAGGTGTAATTTTGTCCCATTCTTCCTGCAAACAAGTCTTAAGGTGGGCAACAGTACGGGGTCTTCGTTGTCGCATTTTGCGCTTCAAAATGCGCCACACATTCTCTATTGGAGACAGGTCGGGACTGCAGGCAGGCCAGTCAAGTACCCGTACCCTCTTCCTCCGCAGCCAGGACTTTGTAATATGTGCAGAATGTGGTTTTGCATTGTCTTGTTGAAATATACATGGACGTCCCTGGAAAAGATGTCTTCTTAAAGGCAGCATATTATGCTCCAAAATCTCTATGTACTTTTCAGCATTAATGGTGCCTTCACAGAAGTGCAAGTTACTTTTGCCAAGGGCACTGACACAACCCCATACCATGACAGACCCTGGCTTTTGGACTTGTTGCTGGTAACAGTCTGGATGATCCTTTTCTTCTTTGGTCCGGAGCACACGGTGTCCATTCCTCCCAAAAAATACCTGAAATACTGATTCATCTGACCACAGTACACGTTTCCACTGTGTGATGGTCCATCCCTAATGCCTCAGAGCCCAGAGAAGTCGACGGCGCTTCTGGACACTGTTAACATAGGGCTTCCTTTTGGCACAGGACCGTTTTAACTGGCATTTGTGGATGTAACTACGTATTGTGGTACTTGACAAAGGTTTGCCAAAGTAGTCCTGAGCCCATGTGGTGATATCGCTTATAGATGAATGACGATTCTTGATGCAGTGCCGCCTGAGGGATCGGAGATCACGGTTGTTAAGCTTAGGCTTGCGCCCTTGTCCTTTACGCACTGAAATTCCTCCAGATTCCTTGAATCTTTTAATTATGTTATGCACTGTTGAATGTGAAATATCCAAATCTCTTCCTATCTTTCTTTGAGGAACATTGTTTTTAAACATTTCAATAATTTTCTCACGTATTTGTTGGCAAACCGGCGATCCTCGGCCCATCTTTGCTCCTAAAGGATTAGACCTTTCTTGGATGCTGCTTTTGTACCAAATCATAATTACAATCACCTGTTGACATCACTTGTTTCAAATCACATCATTATTTAACCATTTTACCTCATTACTAGCCATAAATTGCTCCTGTCCCAACTTTTTTTGAAATGTGTTGCAGGTCTGAATGACAGGAAAGGATGCATATTTACAAATGACATGAAGTTGACCAGACAAAACATGAAATATGTTGTGTTCATATTGTCTGCAATGAAATACAAGTCAAAGTAAATTTAGAAATCACTTCTTTTTTTTTTATTTGTGTTTTCCATACTGTCCCAACTTTTTCTGATATGGGGTTGTATGAAAGTATGAAAAAGTTATGGAAGTTTAAATTGACTGTAAATGAAAAATACTGTAATAAATAATTTAATTTTATATAAAATATATATTTTACAAAAAAAAATTACTCTAAAATTACTATAGCAATTAATTAATAATTTCTTTCTCAAAGTTTGGCCATGGCTGTATTAGCTTATAGTTTATTTTTTATTCCAAAAGTACTAAATGTGTTGAAAAATGTAACATGTGACATTTTAATTAGATTCTGCTGAAATGAACGAAATGACTAGAAAAAAAGATTCGCTCATTTTGCTGAACGAAATTCAAAGATCCGAGTCAGTAAAATGATCCGAACTTCCCACTACTAATGGTAACTTTAGCCATATTAGCTGTACAACATTCTAGAAAGCTCATTCAGAAGGGACATTTTCAAGAATGCATTTTCAATTTTCACTGCCATCCTTACTTGTTCTGGATATGAAGTTAGAGGACGAAGCGTTGGTATTGACCCTCGTTGGTTAAGCAGTCACACATAAAATGATTTGTGCAAATATATACATAAAAATATTCTTCGTCACATTTCCTTCAAAAATTAACTTCGGATCGGATGCCAGGAGTCTATGGAGACATCCAGCAACAGAACATTTGTGATGTTTTTTTGGGGCAGACATTATAATACTCTAGCTAACGTTAGCTGCTACAGCGATAAACAGAAATGGCGTCTGTGCTTCTCACTCAGGAACAGTCAACAGTCATCGACGGGTTTCCCTACACTTTCGTAGGAGTAGGGGGAATCTGGAACAGCGTGTTATGAGAGATTGATAATGATTGATGGGGATTATAAAAAAGTACTGGGTGGATTTTTACCATTATAGGCTGGTAGTTTACACACACTGTGGACACACATCTGTGTCTTCAAACACCTTATATAAGTGAATTTAGCATAATATGTCCCCTTAAAATACAGCCACATGGGCTCGGGAGTACTTAACACAGTCTGCATCAACCGCTGCATCAAAAAATGCAACTTGAATCTCTTTTACACAAGGAGAAAGCAATGCATTCATTCTATTCTATGAGTTCTCTGGTCTCAAGCTCATCTCAGATGATCCAAAAGACAGTGGATATGTGTGCTGTGGTCCGATGAGTCCACGTTTTAGCTTGTTTTTTGGAAAAGCAGACACAGAATTCTCTGTTCAAAAGACAAACGGGACCATCCAGACTTTCATCAGCGACAGGTGCAAAAGCAAACATCTGTCTTTGGTATGGTGGTGCATCAGTGCAAACAACATGGGTGACTTGCATGTGGTTGAAGGTACCACTGACGTAGATGCATATACAGAGACATCAAGATGACATCTTTCCTGGGAAGCAAAACAATGCCAGGCCTCATTCTGCATGTGCTACAACAGAGTGGTTTCTAGAAACTCTACACCATTGAGCGGATGTGCCGGACAGCAGTCCAGATCTGTCTCTTGCTGAAAATGTATGGCCCATCATGAAAAGTAGAGTCAGACTATGATAACCACAGACTGTTGTGCAGCTGTCAGGCGAGATTGGGCCAAAATTCCACTTGCAAAACTGCGACAATTAGTATCCTCAATTCCCAAATAATTAAAATGTGTAATTAAAAGGAAAGTTGATGTGACACAGTGGTAAACATGCCAGGAGGACGATATCACACTTATCCTCAATGGTTTGTGTACACAATCCATTTATCCCAATACTTGATACATTTTTCCAAATTAAGTCTTAACAGTAAATGCAAGTCTCTCCATACAGTATATTTCCTTTACAGTTTCCATCCACCGGTCTCTTGTTGGAGGTTCAACCTGCAACCATTTACGAGTTAGGGCTTTCTGACTGCTTGCTAAAAGTATTTTTAATAAGTATTTATCACTGTTTAGAACTGTTTTAGGTATTTTTCCTTGGCACAGTATGATGAATGAAAATTCAGTTGCTACTTCATGCCACACAGAAGATGTGGAAATGGTTAGCCATTGGGGTTCCACATTGTCTCCAACAAAGGCCCAGACTCTGTTCACCTGTGCGTATTGCTGTTAATTTGGGAGTTATAAAAACTTGTATTAAATTCTTCCATCCAAACTCACGGCAGGATCTTGAGTTCGTTGTTCTTGCCTATGTAACACATATATCTGTCCAGTCTTCCTTTGTTATTTGAGAGTCTGATTCTTTCTCCCATTTACAACTTTAAAGTTACAGTTCTGATATTTATGGCTACAGGGCTATATGGTATTGATACAAATTCGATTTCAATTTCGATTCACAAGCTTGCGATTCAATTCGTTATGATGCCGATTAATTTGGATATATATCAGGTACAGTGCATGGCAAATTTTCTCAAGGAAAAAAATCTCAACTAATGCTGTAAACTACAAGGAGTCGGTTACATTAGGATATTATGGTTAAGGTTAAAATGAACTGATTTGAAAACACTGGATCATAAGCTGATCGCATGTTACTCTGAAACACAGCAATATGGCTATTTCTGCTTTACTCTAGGGATGCACCGAAATGAAAATTCTGGGCCGAAACCGACAATTCTAAATTGCACTTGGCCGAAAACCAAACACCGAAAATGCTTTTAAAAAATGTATTTCTTATTTTAAAGTACCTATGTATGTAGTCAATAATTTTATCCCTTAAAACTCATCTTTGATCATCAAAATGACATACTTAAAGGGATAGTTCACCCTGAAATGAAAATAAAGTCATCTTAGGCTCTCCCTGATGTTGTTCCAATGCCCTATGTCCTTCTATCTTTTTCAACCCTCAAAAGGAGAAATTTAGAAAAAGGTCCTGCACGCGCTCCTCAATATAATGGCAGTGAATGGCGACCAGGCTAAAACTTTACAAAAAGAATACAAAAGTATCACGTAATGATACAGTGAGATGTGCCATATATGGAAAGTGTTCAGGGGGCATACATACATGCAAGGTTTTGCGAGAAAGAAACCGTATTATTCAGTCAAAACACTGAGCTCGGCCGTTACTCTGCGCTCGTTCCTGTGAGTGTGTGCGAGGCATCAGCAGTCAAGCTTGCATCTGCTGACTGTCAGCTGATCACGTCTACCTATAGGAATACGACGTCTATCACAGCATACATATCAGTATTAAGAGCTGCTATCGCGTTTCTCCAGAGCTAATTACCCTCCCCCATCCCCAGCTCCTCCTCTCATCCAGTCAGAATTTGGTATTCTGATTCCCCTTGAATCAGACTAAATTCCCGAATTATTTTCGACATTAATGATATCTCCACATACATTATGTTGGTTCTGTTCTGTTTACTCTTAGGGGGGTTGTTGCTGCTCTCCCTGCTCTTATCCATGCTTGCCCGTACCGCCAATCCAAACTGTATGCTAATAGTCAATCAATCATCTTTGACGATAGTGGTCCTGACAGAAATGAAAATTCTGTCATTAATTACTCACCCTCATGTCGTTACAAACCCGTAAGACCTTTGTTCGTCTTCGGAACACAAATGAAGATCTTTTTTATTTATTTATTTATTTATTTTTATTGACAAAAAACAGCAAAATACAAAACTCTTGTAGGGGAAAGAGAGTATACACATACATGTAGTGGTGTCAACAATAATCGATTCAGCGATGCATCGCAATGCGGGGCATGCACGATTCAGCATCGATGCGGCAAAGTGATATAATCGATTTTGTCACCTTTTAATTTTCTGACCTTGAGTTGGACAATAAAGTTGTGAAGTTTCAATTACTTGCAGGGTCATAACAACAACAATCAAGATGGTTGAGGCGGAGGGAGATGACCGCGATAGACGGGTAATTAAAAACGCACCCAAAGCTTGGAAAGCGGACATCTGGGCACATTTCGGATTCTGACGCCGGCTTCACACCGCACGCGTTAGCAGGGCAGGAGCGGTGGGTATGGAGAGCCGGAGCCCGCGCCCCCATTGTGGATTCACACTGGCAGCGTTTGTCTTGCACAGCTCGTATATTGCAAATACAGACAAATATTGTACATTATGTCACATTTTCCGGTCTTCTCCTCCGAGCCCCGTCTGTCTCGTGCTTTGATTTATGATGGGCAGCATATGCTGCAAATGCGACCTTGTTCCCCTGTCCCAAACACACATGCATATTACTTGTTGTATATAAGTAGTTCACATGATAAATGTAAGTTAACATTAAAGTGAATATATGCTTCTAGTTTTAATCATTTAAACAGGCTTTTGAAGTTTGGGCAAAAACTTCTGGCAGTGTTGTGTTTTTAATTGTTTTCACAGCGCTGGATGTCATATATGGTGATGGTGAAACACACGGGGCACTTCACTACATGATTTCATGGTGAAATTTGTTATTTTCCGTGTTAATCTGGTCAGCTTTGGTCAAGAACAATCCACTGTGGCTTTAATTCAGCGTGAGCAGCGTGGCTAAAATAAACTCGGCGCCGAAACGATCGCGGCACTGCTGCTCCTGCAATGCCGCCTCTGCGTGCGATGTGAATGCTCTAATCTGTTAACATGGGCGCCGAAAAAAATATGCGCTGCTTACGCCCTGCTAACGCGCCTGCCACACTAAAATCAAGCACGTTGGCAATACAACTAACTTCACGAACCATGTTTATCGTTTTCAGGTTTGAAAATGCCATATCCAATACCCTGTACCATTCAATTTTATTTTATTTAATGGCATTTATGTCAAAGATACAGGAGAGTGATAATACACACATAGCAGCCAATAAAATCTGTTCTTCAATATCGTGACTGCTTGCATTGCCTCATGACTGATTAAAAATGTGCCTTGTTGTGTGCAGTAGAATTTTGATGCATCGTAGAATCGAATTGAATCGAATCGTTACCTGGTGAATCGTAATCGAATCGAATTGTGAGGGCAGTGCCAATGCACACCCCTACATACATGTAATTACAAATGTAGTCAAAATACAAAAGTTAATAACTAAACAGAAAACAACAACAAAACGAAAAAAAAGAAAGGGGCTATTTATAAACACAAGTCATTGTCAAAAAGGCTATTTTTTTTTCTTTTTTCCCTTCTCTCTTTTTGACTTTATACACACAATTCTGACTTTATACACATAATTCTGACTTTATACACACAATTCTGACTTTATATCACACAATTCAAATCTGACTATCACACAATTCAAATCTGACTATCACACAGTTCTGACTTTATACACGCAATTCTGACTTTATATAAATGTAAGATCTTTTCAATGAATTTTGATGATATGACCCCCAATAGACTGCAATGTTATAACCACTTTCAAGGCCCAGAAAGGTAGTGAAGACATTGTTAAAGTAGTCCATGTGACTCCAGTGGTTCAACCTTAATGTTATGAAGTGACAAGAATACTTTTGGTGTGCAAAAGACAAAACAAAACAAAAAAAATTGTTTTAATTTTTTTTCTTTGTCTTTCTCATTCGGACAAAAACTGAAAATGCCATTTTCGGTGACTGAATTTTTTTTGCATCCCTATTTATTTGGATTAATGTTGCGGCCTCAGAAACGTTATGCTGTGCAGCATTTGTCTTTGCAGTCTTTGAAGCCTCTAGAAACTACAGGTGTGTTTCAGAATGCAGTTTGTGGTTTCACAGTTTGCCTGTCTGCAGTGTGCATCTAGCTGGGTATGTTAGTTCTTGTGTATCTATCTTTGGTTTTGTCTCTCTCTCTCTCTCTCTCTCTCTCTCTCGCTCACTCTCTCTCCTCTGCTGATCCTCAGGAGAGCAGACCTCTCTAATATCTTCACACATTAATATGCAAACGGTGTGGTCCACGCAGCGGCACAAGGTTAAGCATGCGTGACGAGAGGAGAAAGAAAGCGCCTTCGATACTGTTGGGGAACTTTGTTTCTCTCCTCCCTGTCACTGCGTGTTTGGGAGTGTTCATTATGGGAGACTATTGCATGGTGAAGGTACTAGCCTGTGACATGTTATCTTTTCATCATGGAGACTATTGAACTGACCTGCTGTCACGCGAGAGTGCGAAGGGTTGTTGTTTTTTGTGCATCGGTTAAGCCTGAGTGTCCTTCGCACTAGGGATGTGCGCGACTGCATATCAACTACTTTCCTGAATGAATAATCGTTTATAACCCTATACATTTTGACTGATTTTGGGTTCACCATACGTAAAACTTTCAATGTGATACAGTGTTGGATTTATGACCGTATTAAATGTATGTATTCACATTTATACGGTAAAATAATAAATAATATCATTTTATAAAATATTTAAATGATAAAATATGTTATAATAATTAAAATAAACATTAAATAATGCGTCTAACATTTTATACAGTAGTGACCAAAAGTGATCTTCACCCTTTATATATAAATACATGTTTTTTTTGTCTTGTTTTTTTATTATTATTAAAAAGATTTCATAAGCGTATTGCGGAGTTGTGCTTGGAGTCAATTGATTTATTTGTGATAACACAATGAAACATGCCAAAATGGTTCGCACATAATTTTTTGACAGCCTGACGTCAATTAAATTATGAACACATGCAAAAACAAGAGAGAACCAATGAAATATTAATAAGTAATTATGTTGTAGACAATGTATGCTGTTTCCTGTGAGCTTTTTGTTTTTCTTTGCATATTTTTTTTCATAGTAAAATAAAACTAGTTTGCCTATTTTTGTCTAATAATTTTGTCAGATAAATGCCTTAACCAAGTTTAGTGTTTTGTCCTTCCTTCATATTTAAAATTTTAAAGAGAAATCAATGTTAAGTGGTCTCTTAATTTTATATTTTATAATCTATCTTTCTATCTATCTATCTATCTATCTATCTATCTATCTATCTATCTATCTATCTATCTATCTATCTATCTATCTATCTATCTATCTATCTATCTATCTATCTATCTATCTATCTATCTATCTATCTATCTATCTATCTATCTATCTATCTATCTATCTATCTATCTATCTATCTATCTATATATATATATATATATATAATATTTTCCTCATATTTTGATGGTTTAATCGAATTTGTAGGGTCAATAAAAACAGCTATCTCCTCCGGACATCACTTTTGTCCACTATTGTTTGTATTTCAAATTCCAAAATGTAAATGTTATGTTATACATTTATTTTTAGACGTTGTGTTGAAAATTATGGCAGGGCAAGTAGAAGATACACAGAGCTATGTAGTATTTAAACGCGAACAAATTACTCTTATGAGCCAATTTTTTGAATAAATGACAAAAAAACTTCATAACCAGTGTAGTTTGATTCACAAACTATTAACTCTTTTAATTCATGAATTTAAAGGTGCAGTGTGCGATTTTTAGCGGCATCTAGTGGTGAGGTTGTGAATTGCAATCACCCACCGCTCACCCCTCCCTTTCGGATCACATAGAGAAACTACGGGGGCTGACACAGGACAAAAATGTTGTCGTCGTAGAAAGCAGAGAGTAGCTAGCGCTCTGTAGAGAAGTTTGTCTGTTTAGGGCTACTGTAGAAACATAAAGACTTCACTGGGACTTTTTGTATGTAGATAGAAATGGCTCATTCTAAGGAAATAAAAACATAACGGTTCATTATGTAAGGTCGGCCCACTACTCAACCCGGCCCACTGGGAAAGTCCCAGTGCTCCCTATGCCTAGTACATGCCTGGAAGTGTTCCATGAGCCACTCATTTATCCTTTAAAAAATCTGACTATGAGTGCAAAAGCTGTCTGTGAGTGACCTCTACTCATACTGTACTTTATGAAAGGTCATTTCTCTGCAGTAATACAAGACTTTTGCTTATCATCCAATGTCATGACATGTCATGGCATTGTCCGTCTTGCTTCCTGGATAAATCTCGAAGCATCTCTTCTGGTCAAGTCAGGCCTTTCTACACTATATAAAACAGGATGTTTAAAACTTCTGCTCTTCCTGCCTTTTTTTTAAAATGACATCATTGGGACGTTTCCTTTGATATCATCAAGAAGAGTTATTGTTTTGACCTCTTCAAACACACACATGATTGAGGAAGCTGCCTCTTGGTTTGTGAATCCAACTTGATGGTTTCCCTAGCCCTTTCATCAAAAGAAAACATCAGTGTCATTTTGTCAGAGGAGGCGCTGTCCATTTGATCAACTTCCTGTTACGTTTATGAATTGTAATTTTCAGATTAAGCCAGATGGCAAGGCCTGAGCGCATTATGTTTAATAAAAGGTCTGCACATGAGACACTTGAGGTGTTGTAGGGGCCATGGGAGGGCATGCAGTGCTTTGACTATATAGGCGCAGTTATGTTTTGCCATCATTTTCCATATATTTTTTTATGGATTTATGGCTTTCTTCGAGCTTTCTGTATAATAATAATTCCTGTAAAATGTCCTGCTATTATTGCAAAATGTATTTGATTATTTTTTTTATTTACACTACTAAAAACTTTGGTAGTGAAAGTTTGGCGTTTGGAATATTTTTTGTGTGTTGTTTTTGAAAGAATAGTCTTATGCTCTCCAAGAATTATTGATTTGATCAAAAATACAGTAAAAAAGTAATAATGTGAAATAGTATTACAGTAACACTTTTCTATTTGAATATCTTTTCAAATGTGATCTATTCCTGTGATCAAAGCTGAATTTTCAGCATCATTCCTCCAGTCTTCAGTCACATGGTCCTTCAGAAATCGTTCTAATAAGCTGATTTGCTGCTCAAGAAACATTTATTATTATTTTCAGTGTTGAAAACAGTTGTGCTGCTTTGTATTTTTGTGGAAACTGTGATTAAGGATTCTTTGAATGTAAAGTTCAAAGAACAACATTTCATTGAAATAGAAATCTTGGCCCCACTTTATATTAGGTGGCCTTAAAGGATTATTTCAGGGGTTTTCAAACTTTATGATGCCAAGGACCCCCAAATATGATGAACCTTTATGATGAACCCTTCCTAAAATCCATCTATTTTTATGTACGAAAAACTGTATTTAAACTGTTAGATAAAAAGTAAGTGTCACATTATAAATACAACATATTGTTTCCCAACTTAAATTGGCTATTAATATTGGATGTATAAACCTGAAGAAGAGCATTTTCAAATATAATGTATTTGTATAAGCAACTTTCACAATAAATGTATGCAAGCAGCGTAGGTAGTGTGTTGTCTTACAACCCCAGTGAGCAAAATAAAGGGGACTATAGTGAGAAAAACTCACTAAAGATACAAAGCAAACACACAATTCTGGAATGTATACGGCAAGAAAGGAGAGAAACGTTTAGAAATGAAACAGTTAGAATAATCGGTAGACTTTATCCATTTTTGCTTTGTCTTTTTTTTCCTCTTAAAGTTTCTGGGGAGCCCTTAGATCCTTCTGGACCCCAGTTTGAAAACCCCTGGATTAGTTCATTCTAAAATTAAATTTTCCTGATAATTTACTCACCCCCATCTCATCCAAGATGTTCATGTCTTTCTATCTTCACATAATGGTTTTCAATTGCATCCAAAATGCTGAAGGTCCAAATCAATGCAATTTCAAAGCGCTTCGATGGGCCTCAGAGGCTCTTGCGCAAACGCCCTTTACCAAAAACACTCATTTTCAACTTCAAAATCGTCCGACATCGTTGTTTTACCTTTTTTTTGCTAAAGGGCGTTTGCATTAGTCTTCACACGAGCGCTTTGTAAACACGGAGGCGGTACTTCTGCCTACGTCTATCGTGACCTTTACAATTGCGTCATCCTTAGCGCCTCGCAGAGCTGCGCAAGATTAACAATTTAGGTTAAAAAGTATATTTTTTAAAAATGACCGATCGTTTCGCTACATAAGACATTTCCTCACCTGGGATCATGCAGAGCCTCTGGAGTCCATCGAAGCGCTTTGAAACTGCATTGATTTGGACCTTCAGCATTTTGGTTGCAATAGAAAAGCATAAGGGGCCAGTTGTTCAAAGGTAAACTGATCAGATTTTGGTTATGGGATTGGATCAAATCTTGAAAATGGGTTGTTCAAAAGGGAAAGAAGGGGGTAGGGGGTAGGATTTCCCAACAGGGGGTAGCATTTCAAGGTGTATTCCAGGAAGAAAATGTTGTAAAACTTTAAAACTGGTTAAAATTTGTATCATATAATACACAAACATATATTATTTTATTTTGCTCTTGATTAGCTAGGCTAATTGTTAAAGTAATAATTTAGAAGTAGACATTAGGTAGACATAGGCCTTTCAATAGCCTACAGTCAAAGTAAAAAAAGATTTAGCCACCATAACATAATCCCCAAACAGCTGTAAATATCAAACAAAAATATTATATTACATTTAAAGTGTTTTTTTTATCACTTATAAGACTTTTAACTTCTTATCAATTATAAGAGATGAACCAGTCAAAAGGTTTCTCGGGTGAACGCTATGAAAAACTTTTCTGAGAGAACATAAAAGAATTTTAAGTTTCCCCCCCCCCCCCCAACTCATATTTTTTCCATCACCATGTCCCTTTAGGGGCTCCGTAGAGCACTAGTAATCCAGATTTAGTCATCTGAAAAGGTGTGTATCTGGATCAGGGTGATCCAATCCAACTTTGCTTTGAAAAACCGGCACAAAAGTAAGATGGATTACCTGATCCTGGATAGCAAAACATGGGATTTCCAAATCCAGATAATTTTGATCCAGATTAAATGTTTTGAACAACTGGCCCTATATGATGAAAAATCCTGGAATGTTTTCTTCCAAAATCTTCATTTCTTTTCGAATGAAGAAAGAAATACATGAACATCTTGGATGAGATGGGGGTGAGTAAAATCTCAGGACATTTTCATCTTGGAGTGAACTAAGCCTTTACTATGTACTAACATCAAAACACAAGTACAACGTACTTATTGTGTTCATATTGCAAAACACTTTTACTGATATTGAGGTGGGATATGGGTAAAGTTAGGGACAGGTGGGGTGGTATGGGTAAGTTTAAGGGTAAGGTTAAGGTGTAAGGGAAGTGTCCACAGTATAAATATAACTACAGAAATTAATTGCTGATGTAATTACATGCAGGTAATTGTAAAAATGTAAGTACAATGTAAAATCATGTATGCACACAATAAGTGCATTGTATCAAATTATTAATTAAAACGTTAGTGCATAGTAGTTAAGGCCACCTAATATAAAGTGGGTCCGAAATCTTTTATAACATTATAAACATCTTTACTGTCAATTTAACACATTCTTGCTGAAAAAACGAAATCTTAGTTTTGAACAGTAGTATACGCATTTATAAATGTATATTTATATGGTAGAAAATTTTTATAAAATTAAAATAAATATTAAATAATGCATGTAAAAATGATACGTATTCGAATGAGAAGTGTAAAAATCTACATTTATTAAAAAAAATTGTATTGGAAATGTTGGCGGAGCAAGTAGAATTCTGAAAAATCCTGATTATTGTGCCAAACTTTTCTTAGGCAGATTTAATCAATTTTATCGTCAAACCGATTTGATGCGTCAGTCTTCATGTGAATGATCTTTCTCTCTGCTGTTTCACTTTATGAATAGATCTGCTAGTTTTAGAATCAGCGCTCACAAAAGTGCATACGTTAGGAGCTTTATGTGCGAGTGGTTTGACTAGCCGTACTAGCATCTCTCCAGGTTGCTGGATGTCAATTCATAATGAAGTAGCACTTGAATATAAAGAATGCCACTTTAAAGCAGCAGATACATTTGCTCCTGCTTTCTAAAGCATCCTGTTGGATGTGGTTGCGGCAGACACTTCCTTGGATCCAGCCTCAGGGGACACGCTGATGAAACTGTTTGTTTTTCCCTGTATGTCAACGGCATCCTCAGAACGTTCTGTCTCTTCTCTGCTCCTCTCTGCCCAGTCACCCAGGCGAGAGGCCCTCGAAGATCCACGTCAGCGGGCCTCAGGCAGAGATGGCCCCTTGCCCCGCTCCCTTGGGGAGACAGCAGAGTCTGGCTGCAGAAGATAATGGCAGGCAAGGAACATTTTCAGGGAAGGCAGTTGCAAATTGGCATAAGCTTTGCCTCCTCTGCGCAGGTGTGACTCAGCCGAATTCTTCCAGACGTTTCTCGCTCCCTAAACGCAGCGCTGCTTCAGTCCCGGAACTCCCAACATAGTCTCGCAACTTCCTTTGGTGCTCGTGCGATTAACTTGTTTAAAATTTAACCGAACAGGGACACTATTGCCAAGCAACGGGGGTTTATTTCCTTATTTCCGTCTCTTGGGCACGGTCTATTATCTGTGTTCATGACAAAGCTTGACAGGTACTACCTGTAATCTGGGCTGCCAGACAAATCTGGTTCGCTTGGTTGGATCTGAACACACTTCCCTGTTGTCCTTGAATGACGGCAAATTGGTATATAATCTGAACCTCAAACTAGTGGTGGTCTGGACGCGAATGAATCTTTTAACTGAATGAATCAATCTTGTTTACGTCAATGCACTGACTCGTATCATTCATTTACCGTCTCTCCCTTTTAAAGGGGTCATGAATGGCATTGTTTTATTGTTTTATAATGTTTCCTGGGGTGCACTTATTATGTTAGTATGATTTTTGCTTTGAGACTTCAGGGTAAACGCCCACTGCTGTGATTGGCTGCTGTGAGACTTCAGTGTAAACGGCCACTGCTGTGATTGGCTGCTGTGAGACTTCAGGGTAAACGCCCACTGCTGTGATTGGCTGATGTGAGACTGCAGTGTAAACGGCCACTGCTGTGATTGGCTGCTGTGAGACTTCAGTGTAAACGGCCACTGCTCTGATTGGCTGCTGTGAGACTTCAGTTTTAAAGCCCACTGCTGTGATTGGCTGCTGTGAGACTTCAGTTTTAAAGCCCACTGCTGTGATTGGCTGCTGTGAGACTTCAGTGTAAACGCCCACTGCTGTGATTGGCTGCTGTGAGACTCCTGTGTAAATGCGCACTGCTGTGATTGGCTAACATCTTTGCATTTGAAATAGCTAGTATTACATGTGGAACTCTCTCGAAAACTTTTAGCTCGTTTTTACTATTACAGCTCTCAAGGTTAACTAATCGTGAAAAGTGTTGATTATAGCATTATATTTTGATCTATGGCATTATATTTAGATGGTGGCATGAAAGGTTGCAGTGATTTTTGAGAGTCCAGAACTCAGTCATTGACCAAATCACCATTTAAATTATTTTCATCCTACTAAGAGAAACCATGTGAAGTTGACCGTTTAGTCACTGGTTTGATTTACTGGCACATAGACAAAGAACATCTGACTGTACATTAATCATTACATATCAGAAATCACTGGTCACAGATCCGGCATTAGAATGAACACAGTTACTTACATGCTGTGGCATTGCTGTCGAGTCCATATCGTAAAAGTCTGTTTGCAAAGCCTGCGCTGAAATTGCGACTGATTTACCAAAGAATCCACAGTGAAATGTACCGGAAGCAAATAAATAATGCTCAACATTGTTGAAAATAAATAACCACATTCCTAGCATTAGGATCCTAATGTTATTTTTAGTCCTGTGATCCTGTATCGCTCTTCTCTCCTCGTCATCTCACTAACACGCCAGTGGGCGGGGCCAAAGTTGCAATAATGAAGGCATTGATTTCCTTCTGCAGAGGTGGTCTTTCACCTATCTGTTATAGGCACATTCCACAACTAGTCATTTGCTGTAGCTTTCTTACAATAAAAGCTGTTTTTGGACTAGTTTTCTAGTATGAAGTTTTCAGTTCTGAAACTTACAGGATATTCTTATAGTATGATGATCTCCAGGGTCGATTCTAGCATTTTCATTTTAGGGGGGCTCAGCATAGCCTGGCTTCGCCCTCCTACGTACTTCTGCTCCATTTTAATTTTCCTTCAGTACACCGTCTGGGATTGCGGTATATTCTCTGGGTTTCTCCAGTCAAATTTTAACCAGTCCAATCAGCGAACAGAGGGAGTGGCTGAGAACGATGACGTTGATGTCGTGCGCTAGTTTGAGATGACATACACGTTAACGGTAGCGATTGGTTATGGCAGATCCACTAGTTTTAAACTTCAAGGAAGTGAACGCTTGTCAATGGAGAGTTAGGGCTGTGCTCAGAATATCGATACAACGACACATCGTCATGAACTCCTGACGATGCGCGTATCGATACTGTGTGCTTTTGAATGTAATCAACGCGACGCGAGCAGCAGTGCAAGACATTTAAAATGGAGAAGAGGTTTTCAGTTAATGAATGAACGGAACATTGCAGCGCACCTCACATCCATTAAATAGCAATACTCTT
Source organism: Gobio gobio (assembly GCF_949357685.1). NCBI lineage: Eukaryota > Metazoa > Chordata > Actinopteri > Cypriniformes > Gobionidae > Gobio > Gobio gobio. Next base: position 40,136,866 of record NC_137118.1, on the reverse strand, counting down.
TGTGCTTTGTTGCTATTGATATAAAACAAAGTCTCGGATTTCAAATTACATCCATTTTCTTACGAAATTCAAAAACATAAATACCGTTTTGGCGCTGTGGCGTGAGATTGCTTTGGCGCTGCTCACAGTGTTGCCAACTTAGCGACTTTGTTGCTATATTTAGCGACTTTTCAGACCCCTTTAGCGACTTTTTTTCAAAAAAGTGACTAGCGACAAATCTAGCGACTTTTTGGACAAGCGTCAGCTACTTTACAAATGTCAGTGCTGTCCTGCGAGCGCAAGGTCTTATTTTCTCCCTGCCGTCTAGCCTGTTCAGTGAATGGCTGAGAGGAACAGCAGCTAGCGCATGCCGGTGAACGCACACAGCAGCTGACAGACGTGAATGAGCGAGCTACACATGAACACACAGTGTTGCCACTGATTTATCACGTATTTGCTTCCTTTGTTTTATATTTAAAGAATTTAGTCTTACCCGTTATGATTTCCATTCTTCTCTTGTGCTTATCACTTATTTTACTTACTATCACAGAGCTATAGTTTTTCCAGTTTCTGACATCTCTCAATTCAGATTTTTTTACACATATACAAATTTTGTAATTCACTATATCATACTTGTTCTATTGTAAAAAAGATATAGAAAATGAGAACATATTTATTGGACAGTTGACTGTATTATATTAGTTTAAAATACAGTATGTGAGTGGATTAGGAGAAAAAGCACATTAGGCAGGCAGAACGCAAGGACGACGTGGTGACGTCACGGATATGCTAATTGACGCACAACGTCATCTAGCTACATTTAGCGACTTTTTGGGCAGGCTTTAGCTACTTTCCTTGGAAAATAGTTGGCAACACTGGCTGCTCAGCTCTAGACAAGCGGCTGCGCGCAGCGCACGTGAACGGATCTTCTCTTCCGCCTTAATACTTAATACCAGTTACAGCGCGAAATAAACATGAATAAACATCTGAACGTGTGTTAAAAGATAAGAGTACAACTTACCGAAATCCGTATCATGTCACATGGAATCACTCAAACGCGGAAAGGCGTCAGTAAAACAGCTTGTAAACAATGTCATGTAACTTCACGTTTACCTCAGAAAAACATATCCAGTGTCCATAAACTCGTTAGTCAGCTAGAAAAATTTACTCTAGAGAGGAGCATTTTGCTAAATATATGCACCATATTCCATATTCATTATAATTTGAAATGTTCTTCAATATTTAATGCATGTTTGAATTAACCTGGCAAGTTTTTATGACAGCCACCATTTAAATGTTTATATTTAAAAAAATATGTATATGATTATATGATTATGTAATTTGTAAAGTTAATATTATAACTTTATTATTATAAAAAACATATAATTTAGTGTAATTTAAGTGTTTGTAACAATCAGTTCGTTTTTACCTTTAATATTATAGTACAACTGACTCTCATAGTTTACAGCATTAGTTAAGAGATTTGTTTTCCCAAATTTGTTTAAGATTTTAGATTTATCGCGAGATTTGTTTTACATTCCAAAATGTGCCACTTATTGTACCTGATATATATCCAAAATAATCAAGAACCAAGCCTTTCCAAAGTTTTTTTGTGACAATTTATTTATTTCATTTAACTCATTGTTTTTTTTTATGACAAAAACAAAATAGTTTTTCAGTTATCACAACTGTTCTAACACTGGTTATTCAATAAACAGATATTAATGTTACTAAACTCTGCTCAAAAGAAATTGAATTCCAAATTAATCCATATCGTGATACGTATCGTATCGTGACTTCAGTATCGTTATGCGTATCGTATCGTGACATTGTTGGTGATACACAGCCCTATGGAGAGTGGCCAGACTCTCTGTACAAATGAAATGTACGGGACCAGGCTAGGCTCAGCCCCCAATTTAAAAATAAAAAATAAAAAATAGTTACATTTTAGTTTAGGGTCCAATTCTCACTAGTAGCTAGTTGCTTATTAACATGCATAATACTAGGATATTGGCTGTTTATTAGTACTTATAAAATACATATTAATGCCTTATTCTGCCTGACCATATTCTACATCCTTAATCCTACCCGGGGCCGTAGGCAGGGTGTTATAATCACTGAGGTCCCAAATGTGAGGTTACTCTGATCAACATTATGTGCATTTTAAGATGTTTTGAAGGCCAAAAAATAACAATAGCTTTAAAACTCACTTTAAATGTCAGTGGGCAGAAGATTATTTGTCAATACCTGCTCTCTCCTCATCTCCATCCCTCTTTCTTTTTTTTCTCAGTCTCCTTATCTTGCCCTGTCTCTTCCCCTCCTAAAGCTGAGCTTTTTTAATTTACTGAACGCTACTGTACACATTCATTATTAATCATATGCCTAATATGATGAAAACGGCTTTGTTAATGTTTCTTGTCCCCTCTCAATGACAGTTACTAATTATTACATTACATGAATCACGTTACACAGGCCTATTTTCAATTCAAAATGGCAAAATTAGTCAAAAGATTATTCGTTTGCCTGATTATTTTTGTCATTGGTATAATTTTTTCTGACCTAAAGCAGCTGTAAAATATGAAATGTTTAGTATCGCTCTTGACCGTTAACTGAAGCGTTGAGTCGCGCTGCTCAAATTCACACTCAGCAGCTTCTGTGAATATAAAGCCTGTCTACTTTTATTTGATTGGTTATCTCAAATATTTTGACATTGACGAGCGGTGACAGACCAATGAGGCTCAGATGAACGCACACACACCTTGTCCTCTGCTTCTGACTGCGGATTGAAGAACACTCTGATTAACGCAGACTAAAAGACGGGGTGAAGCCTGCCACCATATTCTTGTTTTAAAGGGGGCTGAAGCGATCACAAATTAGTGAAGCCCCCCAAAAAAGGGCCTAGTGACGCCCATGATGACCTCTTACATGTCAAAAGCTTAAGGAAAATGTTATTTTGATATTGAGAATCGAACCCACAACCTTCAGGTTACCAGTCTGACTCTCTAACCATTAGTAATTTGTTGGAAGATGTATAAAGATGTGTTTAGGTCAGCATGAAATAGATATTCATCCTAGATATTCTATTTTCTAAATGCATGTTATTGATCTTATTGTGAACGATTCATTATGCATAAGTTTGTTTCTTTTTTTTTGGGCCTTGTAATTTTTAATCAATATGTCTGCAAGATGGCATTCAGTTCTGCCTCCATCCAATCACCAACCGATGGATTGAACCCAAATTTTCTTTTTAATAGTCCACTCAGATGTGCGTCACAATACGCATGAATTCGTATTGATCTGTTGCTGCTTCCACTACATTGCAACTGTAATCACTCCTTCTAGACTCTCTAGACACTAGGGGTGTGACGAGACACTTACAGTAGCTCACGTGACGAGTCGAGAGACACAAGATGGGGTTCACGAGAACGAGACACGATTCTTGCACAGTATTTTTAAGAAATCCTCAATGACAAAATATATGACTGGAACAATTGTCTGCAGGTGCATTTTGAAATGTTTCAACTAATCATCTTGTAATGTCATTTCAGCTCTACTTTCTGAGTATGAGTTATCATATGCAGGGCTCTGAACCGGTTCAAGGAACGAAAACGAAAACCGGAAACGAACGAAATTTTAAGAGGAACAAAAACGGAAACGAAATCAAAATCAATTTGAATCGTTAAGCGTGAGTGAAATGCCCGCGCACCAGTCATCTATGAATCTACCGGTACGCAAGTCAGTGTAGAGTGCGCGCATTTTCATGCCTCAAGTACATTTCTTTCCCCGCTGAGGTCTACAATGAATGTGCACGTATTGGAGGACATTCTTTTCGAACGTTTAAATAAGTAGTACGGACTTTAAGCTCAAATAGTCTGATTTAGGCTAGTTTATGGATTTTGTTTAAGCCTGTCCAAGTAGGCTACTATCATCTATCAAACATTTTTCCTATAGTCTTTCAGATTCCCTATTCAGGACAGGTCAATGTTTTCTATATAGACGGTTGATGCTTCGTATTAAATGGTATGTTATATTGCATTAAATGATCAAGCTTTATTAGCTGACTGAATTTGATTATGTGATGCAAGGACGTGTTGCGCAGTGTTTGCTTTGAAATCAGCAGTTGACGGAGCATTAAAAGAGCAATGGTTATCCAGTTTATTTATTCTTTATTCATGCAATTTTTAAAACAAGTCGTGTTGAAAAAAAGTTATGTACAAAGAATGTTATCACTCTTCTGAAAATAATTCGGCATAAGAGGGCCACTTTAGATTGTCTAACGCTCCATTAAAACAGGTCCGCTGTTTATGCTTTGTAATTAATGCGTGTATTTCTGGTTTTAAAAATGTTATGAAATAAATATTCAAGTTTAATTACCATGCGTTATATTATTATTGAGTGAAAATAAGTCTATTTATACATATTTGTTTAAAGTATAGGCTAAATTAAAATAACGTTATTAACCGGTATTTTTTCATATCAAACCGTTTTCGGAACAGTAACGTTTATTGAGGAACGCAAAAACGGAAACGCTATAATATCGATTCTGCTCGGAGTGAACCGATTGATATTTTTTTCTGTTTTTAAGCCCTGATCATATGCATTGAAAGACAATCTCCAAGCACTGTAACAAACCAACTCAACTGACTGGCTTCTCTCCTGTATGATTTCACATGAGTCTCTTCAGACCTTACTATACATGAATTATGAGCTTCCAGAACTTCTGACTGAAGGTCCTTTCACACTGGACGCGATTTTGACACGCGGTGGTTCATTTTTTGACCAGCTGTTTGTCTAATGAGTGCTTCCACAACGAACGTTAATGTGCTGCGCCAAAAAAAACAACGTTTAGTTTTTCCACTTCGAATGTTGATTTTTTTAAACTCTCTCGCAGCAACAGAAAAGGCCAATCACATACAAGGAAACAAAGGTGACAAAATTATAGGGCTTTAATGATTTTACCAAAAATAAAAATCTTTTACCTCGATTGCGACTAATGAATGATTATTTTGCTCTTCTTCTTTTTTTGCTTTCCTTTTTTTGCCCTCATAGTTCACTGATAAGGTTTGTACTGTAAATATTTTCTACTATTAGAGGTGGGATATTTTTTTTTTTATGAAAAAGTGCATTTCTTTGCGATTTTAAAATACTTGAAGGAAACGGTTCACTTTCAGCAGTTATTGACTATGGGGCAGATTTCTGTTTGTTGAACATCAGATACAGATAAATTAGCACAGTCGGCCTACATTACATTTATTTGAATGCATTAACGAGAGAGTGATTGTGTGTGTGAATCTATTAATTATGAAGCTGTGGTTTCTACTTACTTCAAAAGGTCTTAAAATCTATGCTATAACGGTTGAGTTTCTAAGCTACTTTAGTCATAAATCACAGGGCAGAGTTGACAATGAGTTTCTGCGCTCCTCTCTCTCTCTCTCTCTCGTGTGTCACAATTAGGGATGGGCGATATGGACTTAAAAATTTATCCCGATATTTTCTAGTATTTATTGCGATAACGATATCAATGACGATAAATGTAGTATCATTCCCCATGTTTTTGGATACAAGTGAGAGCATTCTGCATGCAGACTCAGAAAAACAAATGATCTTACTTAAAACGTACCTGTCATCAAATAGGCTCCTATAATACATAATATATATACATTTATTTTTTTTATGTAAAATTCCACACCAGCCTTTTCAGAAATGGAAAAGTTGCAGATATAATTGTCTTCTGTAAAAGTGCAGGTAATGTTTAAATAGTGCAACTGTGCTGAAAAACATCACACAATACAAACAATAATAATTCAAATCAATGACAAGTTTTAAATGTAAACCGATTCTGTATTCATACACTCATGGTGCAAACAGTGGTAAAAATAGCAGAAACAGCAAAAGTAATTATCCCAACCATGTCTTCAGATTACAAAAAAGTTACAAATAAGGATTTAATTATAGAACTTCAGTCATTTGAGTTGATAAAATAATACCACGAATTCTTCAACTAATAAAAATAAACTGCACTAAGGATTAATGAGCTTCTGGGTTCATGAATATTAATCACGTTGATTTGCTGAAATCAAAACAGGCACAGCCTATGAGATTCCCGTTTGGTTTGTGCATTCGTCTCTTCCTGTTCACGAAAGGCTGAATAATTCCAAATAAACACCTTTATTTTACAGGAAAATACAACAAAGGATATTGTTTACATGTAGCACGTCAATTCTGTGTTGTGTAAGACTCTCTCGCTCTCTCTTTGAGTGTGTGTGTCACGGAGCGCTCTCAGTCGCGCGCCTCACACTAGCGTTTAATGTGCGTCAAATACACTGCGCGCATTCATTGAGATGAACTGAAATAGTGTGCTTTACCGATCGATTGAGACAGAGCGAATCTCTTAAGCGGTCAGTCCAAGTGCTCAGCGAGTGAAAATACATCTGTATGTACAGGTTCAGATTGCCCTCAGGTAGCCCCTCGTTTAGCTATGAACTCTTCCGCAGCTCTGCACGTGAGATGCGGATTCAGTGCCGCCGCTCCCATCACGCGCTCCGCGTAGGGCACCAAGTGCTGCGGGGAGCACCACAAGAAAAGTTCATATATACTAAGTGACGAACGCAGCCACCACGGCCATCATAAAGTAATAACGCTTAGGGCATCAACACGGCCAGCGACGGCACTGTGCGGATGGGTCGCGCCATCAACTAGGCTTTATCGTTATTATCGCGGGAAGACAAATTCTTATCGTGGGGAGAATTTTTACCGGTATATCGCAAACGATAAGATATCGCCCATCCCTAGTCACAATATATCAGGCATTATTTCAACATAATACACATCTGATGGTCTAAAATCGCTTTAATGTTCAAATTGGCAGGCCTTAAAACACATACAAATGACAAAGCTTTGTAAGGACGCCTGTGAAAGTGATCTGACTTCAGGGTGCGTGCGTTGTCAGAGACATGACGCGGCCCGGCTCTCTGTCTCACAGAACAAAGCTCACGAGCACTGAACGAAGAAGTTTTCCATAACGTTGTTCTTGAATAGTGCACAATTGCTTTAATGTTCAAACTGGCAAGCCTTCAAAGGTGTCATGAACTGGCTTTTTAATTTTTCTCTTGAAGCCAATACGGAAGTGACTTAAACTGCAATTCATCCACTGGCCGCCAGAGACAGGCTCCAGAAAGGAGCAGAATCTCATTGAGCCCCATGTTAAAAACTTTACAGCACAAAAAAACATGTTTACAGTCTATTACAAATTGTGGTTTTGGTCTATAAGGCTAATTTCGCCCTTCATGACAACTGTGAGGGGGGTGAATTTTTTACATTATATAAAGCCTTAAAGTTCTGCAGAATTAAGGGCGTTGCCACTTTGAGTGACAGGTGGATAGCCATTTATCTGCTGTCTGTTAGTCATTGCGTCATCTCAGCTTCACCCACGTCCCGCCTCTTTGCCCATTTTCTATTATCCGGGAGTGACGCGCAATGGCAAGCTGACATGATGGCAACGGCCAGCTCGTCTTTACTTTACGCTTCAAAACGGCTCTTCAGAATCCTATGGGTGACGTCACGGACACTACGTCCATATTTTTTTTACAGTCTATGATAGACACACATTTTATAAAAGGATTCAAAGCCACTTGATTATAACAAGAAAGGGCCTCTGAACAGTGTTATTTTAGTATCAATATATACTATTATAGTTTCTGTTAATATTTTGTATTAGATTTTAGTTTTCTGTTTTGACTTTAATTGTCGTTAAAGTTTTAGTAATTGTGTTGTGTGTTTTATTAGTTTTTTTATGTCTTTTTTGGTAAATCAAATTGAAATGAAATGATTCAAATTGAAACACTTCTTTGATTCACGTGAGTGGTGGTTCTAGTCCTTGCAAAAGGGGTTGTCATCATGCCAGAGTGTTCTGGGTGGTTACCATGGTGTTGCTATGCAGTCGCTAAGGTGTTCTGTTTTTTTGAATTTGCTTAATATGAGCAATAGCAGCATCATTGCACCAAATAATCTGTTTATGCACCATTGTTTGGACAAACGTATAGTCTCACGCTGTTGGTTAAGCACTGAGGTGTTGGGCTGCTCAAACAAGGCGACGTAATAGTGCTACATTGTTTACACTCTTTGGGGAAATCCACTCGAATGGTTTACTTTGTCTCTGTACATTAAGATACCGATAGTGTTTTAACATCAAACAAATTGCCTAGAGCACCTGTAAAGAATGATTTCTCATGAGAAATGTACATGATGTGTTTGTGGAAGATTGTCCCACACCTGCCTTCTTCCTCGAATGACCTGATGTAGAAACCCGGCCGTCTTTGTTTGGCTGCCGATCATCTCAGAGCAGATAGGTCACCGATGTTTTCCACATTTCTCTCTTTACTCCATTCACCCAAACACTCCTTTCATCTCCTGTCCGAATCTGGACCGCCCCACTGTTATGAAACATTAATGGTCCTCTACAGCCCCCCCTCCCATCAGCGTTTTATCTCAAGGGGGAAGAGACAGAAAAACACAGACAGAAAAACAGCCATTTGGAATGGTCCACTGAAGGAATGACCAGTAGAAATCATGTTTCTCTGGGTTTGTTTTATTTGTCTTGAGTTGCATCAGGATGTGTCTATGCGTTGCTCATCAATATGTTATGTTGGCTTGTGTGCCAACTTCCCAGCTATGTATTTAGCTAGCTTGCTTAGGCCAGGCACTCACCACAAGAGGTTTTTCACCCTGCGCACATTGATTTTGATGTTAGAATGTACTTTTTTTAAATTATATATCCAGGGCTTGGCATTAGTGTTAGACCGATATATCGGCCGATATCGGCCGATACAAGGCTGCTGCGTTCGCCGATATTTTTTCCCTGCATTATTTACAGACAGGCGTCCACAGGGCAGCTCTCACCATCTTCAAACTGTCTTGCTCTCCCTCCCTTGCGCATATGAATCAAAATCAATTGAGAATTGACACGATGGTAAAAGGTTGAAAGACTGAAGTTTCACGTGGAGCATTGGGAGATTTTTTCCTGAATTACCGCTGGTGTTGCTCTACAAGAGATTAAGTGAACCTACACTCTAAAAAATGCTGGGTTAAAAATAACCCAAGTTGGGTTGAAAATGGACTAACCCAGCGATTGGGTTGTTTTAACCCAGCAATTGGGTTGTTTTAAGCAAACATTTAACCCAACCACTGAGTCAAAACAACCCAATTGCTGGGTTAGTCCATATTCAACCCAACTTGGGTTATTTTTAACCCAGCATTTTTTAGAGTGTAACCATTAAATGACTAGGTTGTAAATAGTTTTAAAATTAAGTATAGTACAGTCAGTGTGCACTTTATTATGCTGCTTGCTTGTTGATACTGTGTGCAATAGTGTAATTATTTTATTTATGCTTAAATATTTATTTTCAGAATTTATTTTCACCACTGAACTCTTTTTTTTCTTGTTCTACCTCACCTGTTTTTATTATTTGTTAAATATAGTTTTTTTTAGTTCAATAAATGTTCCTTTTTTAAATTGTACATTTTAAATTATTATGATCATTGTGAATTTTTTTTATGTAAATTGAGGGAGCAAAAGCAGTATCGGCTCCAAATATCGGCTCAAGAAAATCGGCAGCCCGTATCGGTCATCGGCTAAGGCTGATGAAAAAAAATCGGTATCGGCATCGGCACTAAAAAATCCATATCGGTCGATCCCTACTTGGCATTAACTTTTTTGCTCACCAGCCACAATGGCTAGTGGTTTTCCAAAATTACTAGCCACTCAGCATTTTCACTGGCTAAAATGTTGTTGTAGGGAAATTTGTTGTTGGCTATATAAATGACCACTGTACACACAAAAAAACATTTTGCATTTACATTTTGGTGTAAATATAATTTATTCTCAAGCAATATTCTCATCAGTGTTCTATCAGCTATATCTAAATCTAGCATATTTTGTGTATGAGTGTTACGAAGAGTGAACTCAAAAACAAAGGAGAGCTGGATCCAAATGCAGTGAATTTAATGATAACATAAACATAACAAAACCACAGAGAACCAAGGGACAGAATGAGTAGCACCAAACGTACATCCGTGTACGACAAGACTCCACAAGAAACACAGGGGTTTAAATACACAAGGGGTAATGGACATATCTGGGAACAATCAAAGAACTAATCAACAAGAAAAACTACAAAGGACTACAAAACATGGCGTATTTCAGGAAGTAACACAAGTCCACACAAGATCAGAAGAAAACAAGACCGGAATCATGACAGAGAGCCCTTACAGTAGCCTAGTGAATATATATTTTTTATATAATATGAGCCATCATTTCATGTGATTTGACAGTTTATTTTATTAAATATCAAAATATAAAAGGTGTACATCATACCTGACACCCATATGAACACTTTACAGTTGGAAGTCATTCTCTTCTAATGCTATTGAAGTTAGAAACGTGTATCGTATGCAACTTTAGAGACGGTCCCTAAATTCGCGAATATCGAACGTCCAACGTCAAGCCAGCTTTATGCCAGTCACATCAGATGCGCTTTGGTTCTGCTGTGATCTTGGTTTGAAACTATTTTTGCTGCTGAAATAGAACAAAAACAGGCAATCACTGTACGAATGTATCTCTACATGCATCTCTGCTTTGTTGAGAGTGCAGATTTCAGTGAGTGAGAGCGCGCTCTGAACAAAACTCTGGCGTTTTAATCTATGACTAATCGGAACGCCTCAGATTATTAGACATTGCATTCATAAACTCAACAGAATTGTGTGTGATTGGTTATAATGTGCAACACGATTATATAGGGCTGTGCAATTAATCGAAAAATAATCGAAACCGAAATTCAGAACCTCTAACCGACGTATTTTTCCCAGGTTATTTCGGTTTTAGTCACGTGACTCCGCCCCGTCAGTCACATCAAGTGCAGTTTGCAGTCACACAGAGAGATGCAGGAGCAGTGATCTTTGTTTATAGATGCCCAGAATCACTATAGTAACTGCATGTTTTACACAGTTTATACAGGTAAGTTAATTGCCGTTCTTATAGCCTACGTGCTGCCACATCGGACACACACACACACACACACACAGATGGCGCGCGCAAGCCCCGAAGCCAGATCGCTTTCACTTTCGTCATCATACATTTTGTCAAGTAAATGCGTTTAAAGGCTTGAACATTTAAATCGATTGTGCACTTTTCAAAAACAACAATGCGAAAAACTTATCCGTTCAGTGCTCAGCTTTTTTCTGTGACACAGAGAGCCGAGCCGTGTCGCGTCTCTGACAACGTGCGCGTGCCCTGAATTCAGACCTTTTTCACCTGCATCCTCACAAAGCTTTGTCATTAGTATGTGTTTTAAGGCCTGCCAGTTTGAACATTAAAGCGATTTTAGACCATCAGATGTGTATTATGTTGAACTAATGCCTGATATATTGTGACAAACGAACACTCAGACAGAAGCTCGCACATCACGTGAAGATTGCGCGCAGAGAGCAGTGCAGAAACGCAGTGTCAACGCTGCCCTGTGACTAAAGTTAAGTCACTAAAGTAGCTTAGAAACTCAACCGTTATAGGCATATATTTTAATACCTTTGAAGCAAGTACAAACCACAGCTTCATAATGAATAGAGACGGTATGAGTAATTCACACACACAATCACTCTCTCATTAATGCATTCAAATAAATGTAATGTAGGCCTACTGTGTTAATTTATCTGTATCTGATGTACAACAAGCAGAAATCTGCCCCATATACAATAACTTTGTGAAATCACAAAGAAATGCACTTTTTCATTAGAAATAAAATTCCACCTTTAATAGTAGAAAATATTTACAGTAAAAACCTTATCAGGAACTTACTCAAAAACCTTATGAGGGCAAAAAATGGAAAGCAAAAAACAAAACAAAAAAAAAAGCAAAATAATCGTTCATTAGTCGTAATCGAGGTAAAATGTTCAATTATTCAAGGTTTTTATTTTTGGTCAAATCATTACAGCCCTACGATTATAACAGATGCATTTTGAGAAGACTACTGTAAAATTCAACCTGCCAAAGTGGCTAGTGAGAGTGACTGTGTTACACGCCACAGCTGAAATCCACACACAAATGGCGGGTTGGCGGGTGTTAATGTCAAACCCTGTATGTATCAGTAACCATAAAGTTATCAGAATTCTTTTCAAAAGTCGTTCATAAATCTTTCAAGTTTTCATAGTTATAGTACAACTTTAAAATGACAATGCTACTTGCATTTTAATTTCTTCATCTTCAGAAGTTAAACCATCGAGCTTTCATTTTGGCCGTTTCAGAGTGAAGCGCAGCACTGTTGATTTTCACAATAAATAGGGGCTTATGGTATTTCAGGATATGGTATTTCAGCATCTCAACATTTACTGCATGTGACCCGAGACACAGAAACACTGTATCATGAGCTGCACATGTGTAGATGAGCGCAGTACCGAGCTTCACTCTGAAACCTGATTTATTTTATTTAATCACAGCCTATGCTGGGCGATTTGACCAAAAATCTGTATCACGTTTTTAAAAAAAAGATTCTGTTGGTTTCACATCACAGTTTTTTCACATTACAGTTTTTTTCACTTGCCTTTATTATGGCTTATTTTACTGTCAGGAGTAAGGGAATGTAAAGACAAAACAAATACAAGGACAAATACAAATTCATTTTAAAAAATGTAATCAAATCAGTTCATGAAGCTAACAATTTAGTTTAAAATGTAATCAATAATACATACGTTTTTACTGTGCAATTTCTGTAATAATTTCAAGGTAGACCCAAACTTTTATTTTGCCGGGTTTTAATAAAGACCTTTGGGTTTGTGTGTTTTAATAAACGGTATAATAATTATTATTATTATCACTATTAATCGAAAAACACTCTACTGTACAATAGTAATATATTTCTGTTATTTAAACTTTTATTTTGACAGGATATTGTGAAGACCTTTGTTGTTTCCTAGTCTGCGGTTTTCCACTGTAAAAAAAACGTCCACGGGTTAATTTCCATCCTCGTAAGTACGATTTCAGCTCTCCAACACCCCCAAAACACCTCCCAGACCTACAAATTCAGTGGAGAATTCGGCCACCCAATGGAAAAAATTTAATTGGGCTATTTTTGGGCTACATTTGATTGGCCATTGGGCTACTTTTGTTGCACAGACCTGGCAACCCAGTGTTAAATGTTCATGAAGTGACTCTAATAGCACCTCTGCAGATGAATTTCATGTGTCCATGAGGCAGCAGACAATGAAATCCTCGCCAGCATCACGCTTGCTTCAGTGTGTGTAGTAGATGAAACTGCTGCGCTCATTCACACAGACACGGAACATACCGCTTCAGATTTCAATTGCAGTCTTTTTGAGCTCTAATTTTCAAAGACATGAGTCTGTGTCGACATCTGATTCATTGTACAGCTTTACTTTTTATTTATTTATCCAAAAATTGCCAAATTATGTGACGTTCCGCTTTATACAGTGTTCCATTTGTGACTGGATAACGTGATTCCATTTCATTTGTTTACTGCATGGCAGCGATCATATGGCTCTACATGGTATTTGCAGTATTAAAGATAGTTTGTTTTGTAAGTATTTATTGTGTTATAAAGTTGTTACCATCATGGTGCGTTCACACCGGACGCGAATGACGCGAATAAATCGCTCTATTCACGCGAAGTTGGACGCTTGAACATTTTGAGTTTACTTGCTTCATTCGCACGTGAAATTCGCTTCATTCGTGCGTGACATTCACTTCATAACAGACGCGAATTCGCGTCATGGAGGGGCTTCCGCCAGGCGGTTCGTCTCGTTGAGAAATGGCTGACGTGGGCTGTGTTTACACGTCTTTTTTGTTAAAATGTACTGTTAATTTATGACAAAACATAGTTTTAAGACTTTTTCAGGCCGATAATGTAGTTGTTTAAAGCTCAAATCTGTGGTTTATTTATAAAAAGAGTGCCTATTTGAACATTTTATCTGGCGTTTTGGGAGTTGTGAGATCCAGGCGATCAGCGGCGCTCTGTGCTCGTTAACCCCGGCGAGAGCAACCTTTCCTCGGCTAGTCCTTCAGACGTCTGTCGCTGTCTCTGATGTCTCTGTGGTGTCTCGAGCTATAATTCGTCTTGTGTAAATGTAATGGGCGATCTTTGGTCTCATGGATCTATAATTTGTTCCCTGGCAAATCGTTTAGGCTGAGGGCAAAGTGAAGTTTATTTATTTTTTTATTTTTAGGCTATTTAACTTTACGCTACCGTTGTAGCCGACTAGCACTGACTTTGAATGTTTGACTGAATTGTTTGATTTATTTCATGTGTAGCTTATTATACCTTTTACTTATACTTTTGTATTATTGATCATACAAAAACTTGCATTTAACAAAAAGAGACTGGGTTGCGTTTCATGTAATTTAATGTTACCACAGTGATAATCATATGCACACTTGTCTGAACCAGATATTAATACACAGATTTTCTCCTCATTGTTGTCACTTCTAGAGCAAGCTCCTGATTGGTTAACGCAACGCTCCGCCAAAGTTCAGATTTTTCAACTCGCGCCATCACGCGTCAAATGCTCAATTCGCGTCTACGGCACCAGAGACTGATCTTAACGCCACTCGCAAGGAAATGGAGAAGTACATAATCAAATTCACAAATATTACACCATTTAAACATTACTATAAATACATACTGAGTTACTAAAACAATATTTGTCATAGAATATACTTGTTTGTTCACAGTTTGAACGTTCTTTTTCAAGATCTGAGGTGAATTCAGTCACATTACACACTTTTAACATTAAATAAAGCACATAAACACTACCTGAGATTATCATTGCCATGTTTTGTGTTGTTGTTCCAGCCGCAACATCGCAGAAATAGAAACCGTTTCTAAAATAGAATCTTTGCGTGTCGCCGTTGCGGCTGGTTAGGACAAAAACTCAAATTAACATGGAAAAGATACCTTTTATCGTGTCGCGGCGTCGCGTGTAATTAGGACACAGTTAGTGTAAGAAGGGTACACAGTTAAAGGATTAGTTAACTTTTAAATAAACTTTTGCTGATAATTTACTCACCCCCATGTCATCCAAGATGTCCATGTCTTTCTTTCTGCAGTCGAAAAGAAATTAAGGTTTTGGATGAAAACAGTCCAGGGGTTTCCTCCATATAATGGACTTCAATGGGCTCCAAACGGTTCAAGGTCCAAATGACAGTTTCAGTGCAGCTTCAAAGGGCTTTAAACGATACCAGACGATGAATAAGGGTCTTATCTAGATGTATCTTATATAGATGTATACGTAGATGCCTCATTAGCGACTGCACGGATCAGTAGAATGAGGCATCTATTATCGATATATCTATGACCACGATCAAATTTGACCTTACTTGCCGGAAGTTATGGCGGAGCTCAGAGACGATCGCGTTTCTCCTGTTAAGAGGTAAAATAATAGCATAAATACTGCTCGGTTTCTCGCAGAAACTGATCGTTTCGCTAGATAAGACCCTTATTCATCGTCTGGTATCGTTTAAAGCCCTTTGAAGCTGCACTGAAACTGTCATTTGGACCTTGAACCGTTTGGAGCCCATTGAAGTCCATTATATGGAGGAAACCCCTGGACTGTTTTCATCCAAAATCTTAATTTCTTTTCGACTGCAGAAAGAAAGACATGGACATCTTGGATGACATGGGGGTAAGTAAATTATCAGCAAAAGTTTATTTAAAAGTGAACTAATGCTTTAATAGAAGTCCACTCTCAATACACTCTACAAAGGGCTATTTATGGTAATTGAATATAGATAGAGCAGTTGTTTCAGCTACGTACCTGTATGGCGGTATTTGAAAAATGCATATCAGTCGCGAAATTGAAACCAGTTTACCGCCCAGCACTATTGCAGCCTTTGCAATTTAATAATCGCAATAAGCCATAATAAGCCAATTTTTATATATATTGTGCATCCATAAATAAATAAATAATTATTATTATTATTATATAAATAACAATATAATCCTGTTTTTTATAAAAAAAAATGTTTATTATCATTTTTTTATAATTAAATACTCTAGCGGTGAAACTTAACTTACATACTGTGCCTTTAAAATGCATTCTAAAATCGGAATATTTCGTAATAAATAATTATTCACAGTATTTTGAAGTGCCCACAATAACAATATTCTGCATGTTCATAATCATGCTATATCATATTACCATATGCCAGCACGTGTCTAATTGAGAGAGAGAAAGACAAAGATTTCTGTTGTCATCTGTGTGTGTGTGTGTGTGTGTGTGTGTGTGTGTGTGTGTGTGTGTGTGTGTGTGTGTGTGTGTGTGTGTGTGTGTGTGTGTGTGTGTGTGTGTGTGTGTGTGTGTACAGATATACTAATATAGCCCTAAAGGACATACAGGCCTATGCTATATCTATGTTTTACCATAACATTTGAGGATTCAAATTCTCGGAGCTTCTCCAATAAGTGTTTCAGTACTCATGTTTTCTATTCAGTTCATTGTGCAGACCTGCTAGGGGGTATTTTCACTGGGTACAGTCCCTGTCATACCCATCAGCATGACATTACCAAAGTTTCTAGACCTCTGGAGTATTAATTGCCCCCCACTTTTCCACCCACCCAGATCCTTTCATCTTTGCCGCAATTTGCGTCAGTATCCATAGTTATTATCCTTACCACATAGCCCTACTCGTGCTCCTTTGTTCCTCTAATATTCCTTCTCTCTTCCTCTCTCTTCATTCATTTCTCTACCTGCGAACGGTCACATTCCGCGCTCTTATTTTGGTGCTGATAAGTGGACGCACGTCTCTTTGTGTAAGCTCTATACTGGTCGTTTATTAGAATTCATTTGGAGGCATATTACCAACCGGCCGAGGCTCTGGTAATGACAGGAAGGGCAAAATGCTTCTGAAACTCATTTGCATTTGTACTAAAATGATGCACTGTCGCACATTGGGCTTCTGTATTCACTCACTGTCATTATTGCTGCCTTCATACTGGTTGTTTTGCACTAAGATTGTTGAGACATACGTCTTTTCATAGTTTGGAAAGGATAAATTAGATGTGCACTAAATCAGGTTTTATTGGTCTTGTCTCTTAATCAGTATCTGACACTCAGGGTTAAGGGGGCGTTTGATGAACTGTTTGTAATCGAATGTAAAATCACTACTAGTGAATTCTGGCTGAACTCAGCTGATCAAAGTGCTGTTCTCTGGTTTTACATGCTGTATTGATTGTACGTTTGATTGTGCAGCATATTCATATGAGGTTATATACACTGTAAAAAAAATGATATGATCAATAAGTTATGACAACATATATTTTTGCATTGCTTTAACTCAATAAAATAAGTTAAGCAATTTTCAACTTTTTAAAAAGTTAAACAAGATTTTTAAAGTCAGTTTAATGTAATTTAAGTTGAACATCCAAGTTGATTGTACTTAAAAATTTAAGGAAGCAACTTTATTTATTTTTACCATGCAAGCACATAAATTAGTATATTTTGCATGAAAATTGCAACTAGTCCCCTATTATTTAAGTTATTTATTTAGCCCAACATTATAAAATTATCCAGCATACATTTTTTGTTTGTTAATTTTGTTAATATTGTTTTATAATTATTATTTATTTAGCAAATTAAGTAAATTATATTTGCTTTACGTTGAGTCTACATTAATTTGGGGGTTTAATGTTACTCTGGTTACACAGTGAAAACTGAGTTTAGTTACTCTTTATTCACAAACTTTATATTATAATATTTAATATTATAAATATAATATTACTCGCATATTGTGATATATGCTTTTGAACAGTGACAACAACATGTTCATTTGTAGATTTAAGATTCTTTAACAAATTTAGCTACAAAACTACTTAGTGTTACGACCATCTAGGGCCAGCCACAACATAAATGAATGTGCGCTCACTCAGAGGTACAAATTCAACAAAGATAGATTTATTTACCACAAAAGTATATAGTGAAAATCAGAAACAAAAGGATTAAATTTAGGAGTGGACAAGCCAAAATAACAAACAGAAATAACTAATTTTAGTACCCGCTAAATTCCCTAAATGAAAGAAAACACAATAAAAGAAAAATACACTTAACAAATGGACTTTCTGTCGAGAGATTTAAATACATTTTACTGTAGTTTATTGTGCATGCAGATTATATTTTAAGTTGTTAAGCGAAATGTATACGTTTATAAGACTCTATATAGGCTACTTTAGACATGTTACATATCCGCGTTTGTTGTTCAGTGCCTGTAATGTGTGCTGTAGTTGCGCAATTTTCAGTCAAATCCAAAGTGAAGGATAAATTAACTGTGAACACAAACACCATTAACTTAAGTGAACGAAAGGCAATAATCAGCAAATGCACTTACGCAAATAACTTTATTCGAATATGCATTGAAACAGATATTTCATTTGAATGTTTCCTTGATATAACATAACACTGAGAAATGCGTAAAAAAAGCATAAAAGAAATGCATAGTGACATCATTGCATGATGACATCAGGAACCTACGCATCGGCTTTTTGAGCCGGTTTATTGAGCCAAACTGTCCGAAAAGAACCGGTTCGCGGAAATGAATCGGACTTTGCATCACTAATATATACACAATATAACTGAAAACAAAAAGTAATGCTCAGAATTGAAATTCTAACTTAACAAAAGCAAGTTTTACACAGAATACAAAATCAAAGCGGAAACCCAGACAAAGCTAAACAAATGGCACGCATTCGGCCTCCATAGAGTGTTTGGGGTGGTCCTTTTCACCAGATCCAGGAATAGGCCAATCAGGACCAGACCAATCAGGATCTCTGCTGGCTTGAGTGCAGGCCACACCCTTTCCTGCAACAGACACTCAGAAACAGACACACATTTCTAAACATAACATTAGCTACATTTGCATTATTTTCCTAATATCTGACTCGATTGGACTAGAATAGAATATAATACTTATATAGAATAATCTATTTTAACTAATTAACTAGTCCCCCATTATTTGTGCTTGAATGATAACTGGTGTGCTAGCACTTTTTTTAAGTGTTGGAACTGTCGGTTTTTAGCCTGAATGCCAGCCGAACTTAGCCCTGCCCACAACATTTGAGGTCGGGAAGTTCGGTCTGGACTCGATCCGTTGTGGAGCAACTATACTCGAACCTGAGCTGTTCGGACCAATCACATAGTCAGGGCAGGCTTTATACGATGATGGACAGATGATCGACAGTAACGTAATCATCCACGTCACCAAAGAGCGTTTGGGTTGAATTTGTTCTAATCCTAAAGGGAGAACTTGTTCTTATATGCGTTCACCTTTACTATTTCTCTCAAAAATTATGATCGTGTTGGTAAGTAGTAAGTACTCCGTGTATGTCACTTATATGTCACTTACTCCGTTGCTCTGATTGGTTGTAGGTCTATCCAATTGAGTGCAGAGGCATTTTCTTTCCTGGTTTGGTTGAAACGCCCCATAAATCACAGCCCAATAGAGCAGTGTCAGACTCATATTCTGACTAGAATCTGAGTATGACGGCGTCAGGCTAGTCAATTTTAGCATGGCGGACAATAAATTAGATGAAAAATCCCATAGATTTACTCAGAAGGAGGGGCCCGGGCCACATCTATGGATCATGGAGACTTCGAGTGAGCTCATTTGATTTGAACCAGTCAATAACTACCCTAGCAACCGCATAGCAACCAAATGGACCTTGGCAACCACCTGGCAATGCCTTAGCTGTTATATTAGCTCACAATTGGTGCTAAAGACAGATCTCACACTGATGTTTTGGGTGAGTATAAATATTTCACATTAGAGGCACGGGCTGGCCTCAAATGGACCTCGCTGAGTCAAGTGATCAAATCTGAAAACGCTTCAGATCGATGAATGAACGTGGACCTTACTCTCTTCTCCCAGTCACCATGTTCATCATTCAAAAGAAATGGTTCTTTTTGGGCTATGCTGACAGCCAAAGTGACGCTTCTGAAGTCTCATTTTGTTTGATAGATTGTTTGGCATCAGGAAAGCTGATCTGCATGTAAAGTTTGTCATTCTGTGGTCTCTGTTCGAGTGCAATCTCTTGCGTGACCTTTTCCACATGGGTTTCCTTATTGTTTATACCTGATAGAGTGAAGTGTCACACAGCGATTAAATGAAGAAAAAAACGTGATGGGTAAAACTTGGCATTTGTTGATTTTAGAAACTTTGGCTCAATGTTCACACTTCAGTCTATGTGGTTTAAATTCACATGTTTTCAGATGAACAGCAAAAATCACACTCAATCTGACATTTTCAATTCCAGCCATGGCCACTTTAGCATATGGACATCAAATTCGAATTATGCAATTTATGCATCTAAATCAAATTTTCCAAATTGCATGCTTAATTTACCTTTGACTTACAATAATTATTTTGCATTTGACAAGGTATTGGTCTGTGTACCTTCAAGTAATGTTTTATCGAAAAAAACCCTGAAGAAACCATTTATTTATCACAAACCAAAATGGAAAAAACGCTTGAATATTTGACCTCTACAACAAAAAAACGCCCCTTTCCGCTGATTTGTCAACCAAAGATCAAATTATGTCGTCATCGGTTGTTCCTCAGTTCCGACATATAGACGTATATGTTCACTACGGCTAACTATGCCTGCCAGAGAAATAGGCTATTACAGGTGTTTATTTCAGAAACATGATTTACCTCTTGGATCTGCACGAATCACAATTTTTTTTGTTTCAAATAGAGATCACAATTCACAGACAACTAAATAAAATAACATGTAAAATACTAGAGGTTCTGATAATATTAATTGCTGTAGTCTATTTAATTTAATTGAATGTGGAATTAATATATTTTTTTAATTGGTTCGAATGAATGATTCCATGATTCGCTCATAAATACTTCGCTTGTTTCATTACTTGATGAATCAGTGTTTTTGAGCAAATCTTTTGAATGAATGATTCAGTGATTCACTCGTAAATAATAGCTGTGTCCCGATTCAGAGGCTGGATGCTTCGAAGGTCACACAGGTCGGACGGAGCGTTGTTAAATGTGACGTCTAGCCTACGGAAGACTGTTCTTGTCGCCTAGCAACTGTGACAGCTGCCTTTGACGAGCGACAGTAATGTTTGTTCTAGACCTTTTTTAAAGTTTTTTTAAACTGTCTGAAAACAAAACTGGGTTCACAAACTGTCTAAATATGTTCACAGTGGTCCATTTCTGTATATGATAAAGAGTATAAACTATATAAAATCGCATCTTAGTAAGATACATGTCAACATTTGAACCACTTTAACGTTTTTTTTATTTGTATATTTATATCATTAGATATTCGAGTAAGTTGAAACCCAATATTACGATTAAAAGTGTAATTCAGGGGTTGATGGGTCTTCTTTTGGTGCCCTACGCGCAGCGTGTGGTGGGAGTGGCGGCGCTGCGTGATTGTGAGGGGTAGTAGTCTGCGCTTATTGTTGTGACTTTTTTTTTGAGAGAGAGTGATATTTTAAAATGTCTCAAATAAAATTTACCCTGGAGGAGTTAAGGAAACGTCACTTGTCTGTAAAAATTACTTATTTATAGCTATTAAAAGTAGTTAATATATTTACTTAGGTAGGTATTTAGCCTATTTATTTTGCTCTATTGTTGAATGATATGTTTAAAAAACAAGACGTTCTATTTCTATTTGTTTTGTAAACCTTAAATAAAAGTTAAGTTCATATTGTATATGTAATGTTTCAAATATTCTTAGATATTTGTAATAAATTTAAACCATTCCGCATAATTCCTCAGATTTTCCCAAAAATTCAGCGCAGAAATCACAAAAAAAGTCTTCCATGTGGCCCTGCTCATAACTGAGTTTATTTACTTAAAATTGAGTATTAATTGGACATCACCACAAAATGTTGGGGGTGAAGAGAGTATTTTCTTGTGGTGCCCCCTGGAGCACTTGGTGCCCTACGCACTACGCGTGGTGGGATCAGGGGCGCTGCATAGCCACATCGAATGTTGTTTTGTTCCTGAATGTATCTTTCAATGAGTCTTTGAACTAATAGGTTGAGTGAGTGATTCAATCCTGGTATTACACCAAAAGGTGCAGTTAATATAATCTTTTTAACATGTTTAAAAATGAATGCAGCATTGTTATATTTGCTATTAAATGATTGTATTTTTTGTGTTGAGTCAACATTAATTTGGGATTAATGTATTACACTTCACAGCCCTAGTATCATAATCATATTTATAACATATTTATAAATATATTGTTGTACATTAGGTCTCAGATATTGTGAACAATACTTGCTTACTTGAATACTTGTTTTTAACAGTGACGACAAAAGCTATAGGGGCGTATTTACTTACAGCTTGCACCAGCGCAAACCCTGTTTTGGTGTTACAAAACGACTGTCATGACTTACTAAAGACACGCAGTGAAAAATTAGCTCTGAAAAGGCGTGGACACAGCTATTGCTGACCTTATTGCATATGCATTTGTAGGAGTTTCCCTTTCAGATGCAAAATTTACGGGAGGAGAGTAGTTAAAAGAATCACGCACTGTGATTTACTAAGGTTTGCACTCGTCAATTTACTGGTGTTTGCGCCATTATTTACCAGCCCAAAAAACACGTCTTAAACCAGACGATGGTTGGTCATAATGGAAATGATTCGGCTGCGTCTGTGTTCTTTAATTTGCGCATCGTCTGTAGATCATGCTCAGAACTGTCCACTCCCATCTAGGGTTGGGGATCGTTTGGGTTTTTTACGATACCGGTACCAAACCGATACTAAAAAAAAATAAAATAAAAAAAAACAATGGTGGATGACATTTAAAGAATGGCTTTTTTTTTATTTTTATGTATTGTTTAAATTGAACAATTTATTAAAAGTTTAAAGTATACTTAAATGTATAAATAGATTCAAAACACAATTTACTTAACACATTCACAGTAAAACCTAAAAGCCACCTAACCCAACTACAATAGGCCTAACACTAAATAGTTACAGGACTAATAACAGCAAAGCATTCTGTATTCTTGGTATGCTACAAACCAGCTTCAAGGTTCAGCATTATTTTGCAGAAATAGGATCTTGTTCTCTGGCTAAATATTTTAGAAAGCATCGCCTTATTGTTTCCATGGCGACGCGTCATGTACGTGACACACAGCAGCCACAATAGAGCTGAATGACCGCTCAGATGTATCGGTTTTATTGTTTTTATTCAAAATATTCACAAACTTGTTAACTATGTCATGAACTATCTGATATTCAGATTTTCAAAAATATGTAAGTGAATGTGTTTTGTCATTTAAAACCTAAAGTGATGTACATCACGTAAATTCATCCTCAGCTCACGAAATACATGAGCGTAAGTGACCGGTGAACTGGGAGAAGAATAGTGTAAACTATATAGTTAACTATATAATGTGCATCCGATATGACTAAAACATTGACTTGTCATTGCCGCTATAGACATCAGTGTGTGTTTTTTTGCTAGCAGCCTACTTATGTGCATTTAAATGTCCGAGACCTAAAATAAACATTATGTGGTTGAAAACACTGAATAGTTGTGATGTGTGATAAGCGCTCTGCACGTTTCTGGCTCGGCGCCAGCCAAAGAGCGAAAGCACGTTTGAATATAAGTGGCTCGGAAATGAGGCACCGAAATCTGCGTTCTGATTCGGTCCGGTTACATACCGGTTGTATAGGGTTTTGGTACCTAACCCTCCTCCCATCAACGCTTTTTTTGGAATTGCGCTCTCATGCTAATTTGCCCTGTTTAGTAAATCTGGCCCTTAATGTTAATTTGTAGATTTAAGACTGGAAGTCCAAAGTATGTAGTGTTCAGCTACATGTATATCATTATCCAAATATCTGAAAAGAAACAAATAGAATGGAACAGAATGCTTATAGTGCATCTTATATGAATTAATGAGATGTTCTCTCTCTCTTGTTTTGCAGGCTAGCACTCTACGTGTATGAGTACTTGTTACATGTAGGAGCCCAGAAGTCGGCACAGACCTTCCTGTCAGAGGTGAGCCAGCGGGGGGTTTATTTAAGCTCCTGCTTATCGATGTGCCATCCAGGCACACGGCCTCGTAAGCATCGGCCCGCCCCCTGGGGCTCCAGCTAATTTAATTACACGCAGATGATATGCTGAGCAAGCAGGACACATTAGATGTTTGGTGTCCACTTAATGGGATTGGAGGAGAGTCAGTGCATCGCTGTAAAAAACGCCTAAATTGTTTCAGCAGAAACGCTGGAGCAGTGCTGGCATGTTGATCATCACCTCATTCCACGTTTTACGGAGAAAAGCGCATGTTTGCTCTGTTCCCTATCAGCTGCTCACAATCTCATTTGTGATCTAACGCTTTAAGTGAAATCACAATCATTTATGCCTGAATGAGTTCCTTTCAATGTCATTGTGTGAGGCATTGTGGGATTGATCTATGTGAAGGAAACCGTGACGTTTTGAAGCACTGCTTTGATATTTATAGTCTCACCTTTATTTGCATATGAGTCATACACACTTAAGAGTACAAGCCGTCTTAGAAATCACAATAATGCATCATTTCTGATCTGTTCTAATTCCAAAGCAGTGCCAATCACAAGAGCGGCAGGCACTTCAAGTCGCCTGATTTATTCCGATTTGCAAGATTAACTTCTCCACATGTCTCCGACTGGACTATTTTAAGTCAGCTACTTATCTAGAAATGTGTCGGTAAGCACAAAACAAAACAGCTGCTGTTGTGATGCCATTTAAACAGTGGTGGATCGAGACTTTTATACATGGGGTGGCCGGGGGTGGCCAAGGTTACTTTAGGGGGTTCATAGACCGTGAAAGAATATCATGTGTAATACTTATTTGTTGTCATTGATTTGACCAATGTAACATCGTATTCTAATAAATAAGCAAACAAAATTGTAGATACCATTGAAATGTCACAATTCTCGATTCCAACTGATATTCCCCATCAAAAACTACTAATATAAACCTAATAATATACATTTAAAACATTATTAAATACAAGGGAACAGTCAGCAATAAAGTAAGAACAGTGCTAAGGATTAAGTTTCAGGTCTAACAGTAATTCAGGTACAGAAACTGAATAATCCAACGTAATAACATTGCATAATATTCACTGTATAAATTAAATATAGATTAATGCATTTTAAAACTATGTCAAAACTTAATGTCCTAAGAAAATGAAAAGTTGCGATTTTCTTGGCCGATATGGCTAGGAACTATACTCTCATTCCTGCGTAATAATAAGGAACTTTGTGCCGTACCATGAGTATTGCGCAATTATATTACGCAACGCCTGAAAATGGTCCCCAGCACGTTGTGCAAGCAGGTTGTCACGTTGGTTATGTTGATGGAAGTTAGCCTATTTTCTAGAAAATCGCAACTTTTCATTTTCCGTCGGTCTTAGTACACGATGTAACTACAGAAGAGTCAAATTTTAAATAGGAAAAATATTGAAACTCTTTGGTCATTTTTTTGAGCGAGATGCTAATCAGATTCAATGATCTATGCTAAGCTATGCTAAAAGTGCTACCGCCAGACCTGGAGATCGGCTGAATGGATTCGAAAACGGTAACGGTTTAACTCTAGCGGAGTTGGAAAATGAGCCTACTTTCAAAAATAGTGGCGTGTTCCTTTAAGAGAATATGAGCGTTAGTTGCCAAACAGACGATTAATAGTAAAGGTGGTCAAGCACAAGCGCAGAGTTGTTAAAAGTCCTGTCGCGCCATTCACACTGTTTTCCATTAAATTACACAATTTGTCTGTCAGTGTTCCTATAATATTCAACATTAATACGTGAATAATGTGCTACTTTGCATCAATGAAATAAATTAGATGTTAAAATATATTTAAATAGAAAGTAGTTATTTGAAGTTGTAATAATATTTCACAGTATTGTACTGTTTTTTACAGTACTGTTTTTATGTATGTTTGATAAAATATGCAGCATTTGTATACATAAGATACTTCTTTCAAAAACATCCTGACCCCAAATTTTTGACACTGAAAATCTGGAAATTAAAATCCCTTTTAAACCTGGAAATAAACAATGTTTTATTTATGAGTTCCTTTCTAAAGAGATATTTAGTATTAAATACTATTCAATGATGTTTAATCTATTTAATACTAAATAGCAATTTAGTATTTTGAAAGATTCCAAACAAAGAAAAGTTAGAATGTAAAATGATTACTATTTCTGTTTCTGGTTCTGCATTATTTCTAGGTAACTAAAAAAACAACCAAAAAATATAGAATCTTATTGAATATGATATTCTTTTGGACTCCTGTGTTGCTGAAATTAAATTGAACACAGATTTGACAAATCTTACATTTTCCAATTACATTTGAAAACAGATGTGCAACAAAGATGTTGATATATTTTGGAACGGACACAAGGCAAAAGTGGACACCATATTGATCAATTAGCCTGGCTGACTACCAAAAAAACATGCTGGTGGATATTTAATGAAAGGAAAGTCTGTGAAACAAGTCTAACAGTGTTTTTTTTTCTCTCCTTCCTTTCCAGATAAGATGGGAGAAGAACATAACGTTAGGAGAACCTCCAGGATTCCTGCATTCATGGTGGTGGTAAGATTCACATTGTTAAATCTTTCTCATGTGCTGGTGTGTTGTTCATGGCTATTGCTTCATCCTTCCCTGTATGTTTTGCAGTGTATTCTGGGATTTATATTGTGCAGCACCTGAAAGGAGAGAAACCTGCGAGCATTCCAGTGAAGCCAAGGCATTCCATGACTACGTAAGTTACTCTCACAATGGATGGATGGATGGATGGTTGGTTGGTTGATTAGATGGATGGTTGGTTGGTTGATTGGTTGATTAGATGGATGGATGGTTGGTTGGTTGATTAGATGGTTGGTTGATTAGATGGATGGTTGGTTGGTTGGTTGGTTGATTAGATGGTTGGTTGGTTGATTAGATGGATGGTTGGTTGGTTGATTGGTTGATTAGATGGTTGGTTGGTTGGTTAGATGGATGGATGGTTGGTTGGTTGGTTGGTTGATTAGATAGTTGGTTGATTAGATGGATGGTTGGTTGGTTGGTTGGTTGGTTGGTTGGTTGGTTGGTTGGTTGGTTGGTTGGTTGATTGATTGGTAGGTTGGTTGGTTGGTTGGTTGGTTGATTAGATGGTTGGTTGATTAGATGAATGGATGGTTGGTTGGTTCGTTGGTTGATTAGATGGTTGGTTGATTAGATGGATGGTTGGTTGGTTGGTTGGTTGATTAGATGGTTGGTTGATTAGATGGATGGTTGGTTGGTTGATTGGTTGATTAGATGGTTGGTTGGTTGGTTAGATGGATGGATGGTTGGTTGGTTGGTTGGTTGATTAGATGGTTGGTTGATTAGATGGATGGTTGGTTGGTTGATTGGTTGATTAGATGGTTGGTTGGTTGGTTAGATGGATGGATGGTTGGTTGGTTGGTTGGTTGATTAGATAGTTGGTTGATTAGATGGATGGTTGGTTGGTTGGTTGGTTGGTTGGTTGGTTGGTTGGTTGGTTGGTTGGTTGGTTGGTTGGTTGGTTGATTGATTGGTAGGTTGGTTGGTTGGTTGGTTGGTTGATTAGATGGTTGGTTGATTAGATGAATGGATGGTTGGTTGGTTCGTTGGTTGATTAGATGGTTGGTTGATTAGATGGATGGTTGATTAGATGGATGGTTGGTTGGTTGGTTGGTTGATTAGATGGTTGGTTGATTAGATGGATGGTTGGTTGGTTGATTGGTTGATTAGATGGTTGGTTGGTTGGTTAGATGGATGGATGGTTGGTTGGTTGGTTGGTTGATTAGATGGTTGGTTGATTAGATGGATGGTTGGTTGGTTGGTTGATTAGATGGTTGGTTGATTAGATGGATGGTTGGTTGGTTGATTGGTTGATTAGATGGTTGGTTGGTTGGTTGGTTAGATGGATGGATGGATGGTTGGTTGGTTGGTTGGTCGGTTGGTTGGTTGATTGGATGGATGGATGGATGGATGGTTGGTTGGACGGACGGACAGACAGATAGATGTTTATCAGCTCCATTGTGATTTAAAAAAAATAAAAAAAGTGAGGCCAAGTATGGTGGCCCATACTTGGAATTTGTGCTCTGCATTTAACCCATCCAAGTGTACACACACAGTAGTGAACACACACCCGGAGCAGTGGGCAGCCATATTGCTGCGGCGCCCGGGGAGCAGTTGGGGGTTCGGTGCCTTGCTCAAGGGTCTCACCTCAGTCGTGGTCTTGAGGGTGGAGGATGGCGCTTGTTATTCACTCCCCTCACCGACAATTCCTGTTGGACCTTAGACTCGAACCCACAACCTTCCGGTTACAAGTCCGACTCTCTAACCATTAGGCCACGACTGCCCTAACTGCTCTCTAACCATTAAGGCCAATTTATACTTCTGCGTCGAGTGCACGCAGAGGGTACGGCGTACCCTACGCATAGACGCGTTGGATACGCCGTACCCTACGCCGTAGCCTGACGCGCACCTCTCCAAAAATGTAACAACGCGTCAATTCTACGCGGACCGCAAGCGCTGTGATTGGTCTGCCAGAACCCTTCCCTCAGGTCAATAAATAAATAAAAAATCTGCGATAGGAGTGTGTGTGTGTGTGTGTGTCCAGAAATTGGATGATAGTTCCTTACGTCTGCTATAACACACTATTTTGCAGTCCAGCGATTCTTTATGGTAGTAAATAAATACATAGATCCGCTGAATATAGTTTATTTATTTTCTCATTAAAACCAAAGATGTTAATCAGTAATTGTATATCAAGAACAGGGACACATTAGGGTATATTTCGTGAATGAAGTCTCCGCAACAACAATCGCTTGCTGAGCCACCGCTGCTGAAAACAGCGGCCACGAGCTCCGCATAGTTTCACAAATGCATTCCAGCGCCAGATCGCCTTATTTAACTTTACTAATCAACTAGAGATGCTAAATTTGTATTAGATACAACAACTCAAGCTGCAAGAAAAGCCGCTCTCTCACTGCTGCTGATATTCCGACATGAATGTACAGATTCTACACATCAAGCTGCTTCTTCTTCGGCTGTTGTCTTGATTACACCAACATGCCCGAGGACACTGCCTCCTAGCGTCTGCATGTGGAATTGCACATTGACGCAGACAACATTGCAGAAGTATAAATGCTCACGACGGCGTCGGCTACGCGCGTAGCCTACAGGCCCATTTATACTTCTGCGTCGAGTGTACGCCGTAGTGTACGCCGTAGGCTACGCGCGTAGCCGACGCCGTTGTGAGCATTTATACTTCTGCGCTGTTGTCTGCGTCAATGTGCATTTCCACATGCAGACGCTAGTAGGCAGTGTCCTCGGGCATGTTGGTGTAATCAAGACAACAGCCGAAGAAGAAGCAGCTTGATGTGTAGAATCTGTACATTCATGTCGGAATATCAGCAGCAGTGAGAGAGCGGCTTTTCTTGCAGCTTGAGTTGTTGTATCTAATACAAATTAAGCATCTCTAGTTGATTAGTAAAGTTAAATAAGGCGATCTGGCGCTGGAATGCATTTGTGAAACCATGCGGAGCTCGTGGCCGCTGTTTTCAGCAGCGGTGGCTCAGCAAGCGATTGTTGTTGCGGAGACTTCATTCACAAAATATACCCTAATGTGTCCCTGTTCTTGATATACAATTACTGATTAACATCTTTGGTTTTAATGAGAAAATAAATAAACTATATTCAGCGGATCTATGTATTTATTTACTACCATAAAGAATCGCTGGACTGCAAAATAGTGTGTTATAGCAGACGTAAGGAACTATCATCCAATTTCTGGACACACACACACTCCTATCGCAGATTTTTTATTTATTTATTGACCTGAGGGAAGGGTTCTGTCAGACCAATCACAGCGCTTGCGGTCCGCGTAGAATTGACGCGTTGTTACATTTTTGGAGAGGTGCGCGTCAGGCTACGGCGTAGGGTACGGCGTATCCAACGCGTCTATGCGTAGGGTACGCCGTACCCTCTGCGTGCACTCGACGCTGAAGTATAAATTGGCCTTACGGCGTACACTACGGCGTACACTCGACGCAGAAGTATAAATGGGCCTTTAGGCCACGACTACTCTAACTGCTCTCTAACCATTAGGCTACGATTTACACCACAATGCGTCAGTGCAGGGTTAGGCTTTATATTTTGCAGCGTGGTGCTCTAAGTAAGAACAAATGCTGCTGGGTCTTACAGGAAGGAAGTGTGATTCAATTTCCTGTGTACCTCGGGCTTCTGGTCACTTTAACTCTAGTAAACAAGGACCTAAAGTTCACCTCATTTCACCTTGGAGGGTGATGTAAACGTTCAATTATAGACACGCTTTCTTTTACACAAGCACACCGTCTGCTGTAGTGCGCACCTCAAAAGCGCAGTTTAGAAGACGACTAAAGAGCGCAGCGATGCCGAAGATCACTGGTTTGGTCCTAAACTCATTTCTCTTTCCAGCACCAATTAGCTGATTTTCCTCTGAGAGCGTCTGGAGTGTAGGCACAACAGGAGTAATTACAGAGAGCTCGAGATTCTCAAACGAGAACATCTCCGTCCAATACATCGGCTGCTTTCTGTGACTAATTGCCAATGTATAGCAAATGCACTTTGCAGATATAATGCACTTTGCAGCTTTAAAATTCAAAATTGATGAAGTTTATAAATGCGTGTTTCTGGTTCTTATTATGAAGGATTAAAGGTGAACTATGTAGGATTTTTGTAGTAAAACATCCAGAAACCAGTAGGCCAGTGTTATATATTTTGTTCAGTTGAGTACTTAGAATATCCCAAATGTTTTCAACTATTTGTAAATCGTGAGAAAATGGCTATTTTAACCAAGGAGCCGGGACGTGTGAGCTATGCGTGTGAGGGAGTCGCCTGTCGATTGCGTCATATCTGCGTCACCCTCGGTCTCCGGTTTTATTCAGTGAAACACTTTACTCTCACTGCAGTGTGTAAAGTGTAATAGCAGCCGCCGAGCGAACGTCATAACTTCCTTTTCAACACACTCAGATATATCTAATACGATAAACAGAGCTGCGTTACCTCACACTCAGCACTGGAGAAGAGGAAGTGCCGCCGGCAACCGTGTCATAATAAAAGTCCCGCCAGCGACTATGCCATAATAACAGTCCCGCTCTTCAATCGCTCCTGCGGCCTTGCTCAGCTCCACAACACTCGCTCCTGCTCTGCTTCATACTACAGTAATGTTAATAATCGCATCCATGAACATGATTTCTGCCCGAGTCCTATCCTGACTGTTTCCCACCGGCTGTGAGGTGAAGACCACATGTCCCGAGATTCTGCGCTCAAACGTGGCGTCATCAAACTACGCCTTTGTTTTGAACAGGCGACCTCTAGTGGACGGAAAAGTTACATAGTGTAGCTTTAATCAATGGACATTTCTACAAAAGAAAAAAATCGTCTTTTATCAAAATGTAAAGGTTTTTTGTATGTTGTTACGAATCCTTTTTGTGGTATTTCAAAACTGCTTTAGTGAAGTGTCTCGGGCCATGGACCAAAACAAACTTGTAGCCAATCAGCAGTAAGGGGCTTGTCTACGAATGATGGTGAGAAGAGAGCGCTCAGTGCACGTAATTATTCAAAATACACGACACAGGACGGACATTAGCCGAGCAACGACAGAAAGAGAGAGATGGCAGATAAAAAACAAATGTGGAAGATGTCTGTGGAACAAAAGAAGGCTTACGATCAGGCAAGAAGTATCAGCTTTCCAGCGCTGGAGAGAACTCAAGGAGCGAAGGACGAGGTTGCTTTATTTCTTCTCGATAGGCGAGTAACATTGGTTTTGTTTTGTTTCGCAGAACTAATATATGCTGGCTTTTGCTTGAATATGCTTGTGTGTCATGTTAGCTTGTTTGTTCATTTGCGATCGTATCGTCGTTCACTTCAGCGATGATAAAGACCCATTCATTTCCACATCCTATAACGTTAAACCACTGTCTGTTTCAAGCGCCAGCTCCCCAAGTGTGTCCGAAAAGTAATATAATAAACTCATAATATACACTCACCTAAAGGATTATTAGGAACACCATACTAATACTGTGTTTGACCCCCTTTCGCCTTCAGAACTGCCTTAATTCTACGTGGCATTGATTCAACAAGGTGCTGAACGCATTCTTTAGAAATGTTGGCCCATATTGATAGGATAGCATCTTGCAGTTGATGGAGATTTGTGGGATGCACATCCAGGGCACGAAGCTCCCGTTCCACCACATCCCAAAGATGCTCTATTGGGTTGAGATCTGGTGACTGTGGGGGCCATTTTAGTACAGTGAACTCATTGTCATGTTCAAGAAACCAATTTGAAATGATTCGAGCTTTGTGACATGGTGCATTATCCTGCTGGAAGTAGCCATCAGAGGATGGGTACATGGTGGTCATAAAGGGATGGACATGGTCAGAAACAATACTCAGGTAGGCCGTGGCATTTAAACGATGCCCAATTGGCACTAAGGGGCCTAAAGTGTGCCAAGAAAACATCCCCCACACCATTACACCACCACCACCAGCCTGCACAGTGGTAACAAGGCATGATGGATCCATGTTCTCATTCTGTTTACACTAAATTCTGACTCTACCATCTGAATGTCTCAACAGAAATCGAGACTCATCAGACCAGGCAACATTTTTCCAGTCTTCAACTGTCCAATTTTGGTGAGCTTGTGCAAATTGTAGCCTCTTTTTCCTATTTGTAGTGGAGATGAGTGGTACCCAGTGAGGTCTTCTGCTGTTGTAGCCCATCCGCCTCAAGGTTGTGCGTGTTGTGGCTTCACAAATGCTTTGCTGCATACCTCGGTTGTAACGAGTGGTTATTTCAGTCAAAGTTGCTCTTCTATCAGCTTGAATCAGTCGGCCCATTCTCCTCTGACCTCTAGCATCAACAAGGCATTTTCGCCCACAGGACTGCCGCATACTGGATGTTTTTCCCTTTTCACACCATTCTTTGTAAACCCTAGAAATGGTTGTGCGTGAAAATCCCAGTAACTGAGCAGATTGTGAAATACTCAGAACGGCCCGTCTGGCACCAACAACCATGCCACGCTCAAAATTGCTTAAATCACCTTTCTTTCCCATTCTGACATTCAGTTTGGAGTTCAGGAGATTGTCTTGACCAGGACCACACCCCTAAATGCATTGAAGCAACTGCCATGTGATTGGTTGATTAGATAATTGCATTAATGAGAAATTGAACAGGTGTTCCTAATAATCCTTTAGGTGAGTGTATGTTTGTTTCCTTTGGTTCCTCTTTTCGTGATCGATATAACCTTATAATCTTGTCATAATTGTAATATGTTCGTTAGTTGGTCTGTCGTGCTCGTGCTATCGAGTTGTTCATGAGAACTGTGTTTGTGTTTTTGGGATGTAAGGGATGACTTTTTCACTAAACATTCGACCTGGATTAGTAACACACATTGCTTTCACTTATTGATGAAATCGTACCCTTGGCCGGCTGGCACAGCAGATTCCGCCATAGTCTTTGCCTGCATTGCGTACGTATGTGTGGGGCAGAACTATCAAAATAGGGGCGATACCCTTTTGGGATAGGGGTGTGTTTGTTTTGGTGA
Organism: Gobio gobio; assembly: GCF_949357685.1. Classification (NCBI taxonomy): domain Eukaryota; kingdom Metazoa; phylum Chordata; class Actinopteri; order Cypriniformes; family Gobionidae; genus Gobio; species Gobio gobio. The sequence goes on along the minus strand of NC_137118.1, from coordinate 40,103,274 downwards.
TTTTGAAATATCAACATCGGTTACCAGAAAGCACTTACCCCACCTTTAATGCATATATACACATACACTACAGTTCAAAGGTTTGGAATCGAAAAGAAGTCCCTTCTGCTCAACAAAGCTGCATTTATTTGACCCAAAATAATAGTAAAAACAGTAATATTGTGAAATCTTAATAATAACTTAAAAAATTATTTATTAACTCTAACTAAAAAATTTACTTTATTCCTGTGATCAAAGTTGAATTTTCAGCATCATTACTCCAGTCTTCATTGTCACATGATCCTTCAGAAATCATTCTTAAATGCTGAATGATATTTTGAGGAAACTGTGATATTTTGTTCAGGATTATTTGAGGAATAGAAAGTAAAAAAGAAACAGCATTTACCGGTATTTGTGTAACACTGTAAATATCTTTAGTGTCACATCAATTTAATGCATCCTTGCGGAATAAGTATTAACTTCTTACACGCACATGCACACACACACACACACACGCACACACACAGGTTTGTTTTGCTATCTAAGTAAGGACATTCCATAGGCGTAATGGTTTTTATACTGTACAAACTGTACATTCTGTCCCCCTACCCCTAAACGTACCCGTCACAGGAAACATTCTGCATTTTTAATAAAACATTGTTTAGTGTTTTTAAAGCTATTTTAAATTTGAAGATATATGAAATGTCCTCATATTTCATGTTTACGGCGTAATATCAGTGTAATACCCGTGTCATTATCCAAATTTGTGTCCTCATAAATCAGAAAAACGAACACACATAGACACACACACACACACACACACATACACACACAAATCTTACTGACCAAAGCAATTTTTCTCTTATTAAATCTCCTGTTTCACCTGTCACATTACTAAAATAATGGGGGTAGTGAACGCCGTTGCACATTGTCTTACAGATGTTGCTTGGTTCTGTTTGGGCTGTGTGTCACATACGCTTCGTTTTCCCGGCAATGTAATAAACTTGCACAAGGGAGTTGTTCGCATCCTAATTCGGAGGATATCAGAGGCTCAGGCAGACGTGCAGTGCCATCCTACGTGCCAGTGTCAGTGCGGTGGCTTTTGTGCTAAGAATAAAAGCCACAGCAAGAGGGAATAAAGCCCTCATCTCTTCCCTCTCACCTCTCCTCATCCTCCCTCAGGGAGCGCTCATTTCTGAGAACACTTCCAAAGAGCTTCCTAGAGGTCACTTTCCAAGACAAGGTCAAAATGTCACCTCTCTCCATGAGTGCAGTCGGATGGTTCTCCCCCCGGCTGTGGTTTTTCACTGGCTTTGTTTGCAAGGGCATACTAGCATACTGGTTATTGGGAAACATGCACTGTATACTACTGCTTCTTAATAGATAATATGGGATGATATACATTTCAGAGTGCTGTCCACTCACAGTATATCTCAGAAATACATTTACATCTTGTATATATTATTATTTTACATTTTATTAATGCAGTTTTGTGTAATAATTTAAAACAGTGTCAATTTATGAACATTTCTGTTGAAATATGAAAACTATTTATACCTCATAAGTAGTATGGTAAACTGAACTTTCTTTGCGAGTGCTACAAGATGTTTCTTCTCCCAACTGTGACGTTTCTCTGGCTTTGTTTGCAATGCTATACTGGTTTGGTAATTGATTGCTAGGAATTGTGTACTTACTGCTTGTAACTTTTGGCCCTCTAGGAGGTAAAAAAGAAAACGGAAGAACATTGTTTTGGTTGTGCTTCGGCTCTGTGTGACTGTGTGGATGAATATGGTTCTTTCTCATAAATAACAAAAAAGAAAGGGAGAGATTATCCTACTGCCCATAAAACATTCACTACTAGGCTTAAGAAATATAACCAAGGGATCTCAAGCCGACTAGCGTATGTGACGTATGTGTGCAATTTCACACGAAAACCATCCAGACCGGTCTAAAATATAAACACCTATAATATAATAGGCTTACCTTAGTGAATCAGGGAAAGACAAAAACATGTTTTGGAAGATGGATCGATGCTGTATTGGCTCATTATTTAAATCTGGTTAATTTTTAACAAAAAAAAGGACATAGTGTACCTTTAAAAGATAATTTACATTTACTTTATAATTCATGGCATGCAATTACATCTCCAAAATAAGTTTATATATATATATATGTAGTTACACTATGTTTTTTTTTATATTCATGGTGTCTTTCCGCCGTTGAAACACTGATTGAGCGATTACATGACATGATTCGTTTCAGTAAGTTGTAATGTGTCCTAAGCATACTTTCAGATGTTGATCCATGTTTATTCTTTGACTAGAAATTGCCCCGCCCACAACATTTTTACCCGGGCAGTTCGGTCTGGACTTGATCGGTAGAGAAGTAATTTTGCCCGAACAGAAACTGTTCGGACCAATGAAATTCTCAGGGTGGGCTTTAGACGATGATGGACAGATGATAAACGTCACGTAATCATCCACGTCATCAAAGGCGCTTGGGTGAATTTGTTCTAATCCTAAACGGAGAACTTGTTCATATATGCGTTCACCTTTACTATTTCTCTCAGAAATGATGATCGTGTTGGTAAGTACTCTGTGTATCCTTAAATTCTTTTTTTTACAACACCGGCAAAGATCGTTTACACTCATCTTTTTCTTCTAACGTTAGGCTAGTTATTCCAGCGTGCGTGCAGACAGGGTTGCCAAGTTTTTACAACAAAACCCGCTCAATTGCTTACGTTCCTCAAAACTAGCCAAAAACAAGCCCAATAGCTTTCCAGGGGGGTTCTCCGGGAAAAAAAGGCATTTGGGGGATAAAATATGTGTTATTTTGGCAGGGCTGCCTGCTAAAATTCGCATTCCTGGGTCTGTATAATCACATAATTGGGGTCGCTTCAACCCGTGGACTTGGCAACACAGTGCCGTTGAGTTCTGTTGACATTTGAACAACTAACGTTATGCATCGCTCCGTTGCTCTGATTGGTTGTAGGTCTATCCAATTGAGGTCTTTCCTGGTTTGGTTGAAACATGCCCCATAATCACAGCCCAACGGAGCAGTATCAGACTCAAATTCTGACTAGAATTGAGTATGACGACGTCAGGCTACAAGAAGAGGGCTCCGAGCTCGGTATTTGGCCCGAACCCAGAGTACTCCCTCCGTATCTCTGGTTAGGAAAGTAACCAGGTGAGTGTGAGGAAGACGGGGTGGTGGAGGGATGCTGAAAACCTGTCAAGGAAAATTGTTGAGTTGACTGGGTTTTTATATAGTCCTCCACTTGTGGTGATTGGGTAGACATGTTGATTACTGATTGCTGACAGCTGGTTGGAATGACATAATGATTGGATAGATCATTTGAACGTGTTCCTCCCTAGCTTTGTTAATGAAACATCATGAGATGATTACCGCTTAAACTGACGCGCCTATACAGTGTCTCTCTGTGTATCTGTGTCACGTTACATTAAAGAGCGTCAAAACGGCATTTATCGTTTGAATTTTGTGATAAAATGGACAGAATACTTAATATGTTCGTGTGGGAACTCGGATTGAAGTGTGTTCCGCTTGTAAAACATGCCTACTTTTAACTGTTAAAGATTGCATTCGGTACCGTTCAGTACACACGTGCACCGTACCGGAAGTCCTGAACCGAAACGGTTCGGTACGAATACATGTACCGTTACACCCCTACCATCTACATTTGATTTTTTTATTTAATTTTATTTACAAATATATATTACATTTTTATATCATATATTTACATGTTTTCTATAATAAGTAAAAAACTATTCGGTACGAATACATGTACCGTTACACCCCTACCATCTACATTTGATTTTTTTATTTAATTTTATTTACAAATATATATTACATTTTTATATCATATATTTACATGTTTTCTATAATAAGTAAAAAACTACTTTTGATTTTTTTATTTAATTTTATTTACAAATATATATTACATTTTTATATCATATATTTACATGTTTTCTATAATAAGTAAAAAACTATACTATAGTTTTTTACTTATTATAGAAAACATGTAAATATATGATATAAAAATGTAATATATATTTGTAAATAAAATTAAATAAAAAAATCAAATGTAGATGGTAGGGGTGTAACGGTACATGTATTCGTACCGAATAGTTTTTTACTTATTATAGAAAACATGTAAATATACCTTTTTAATGCAGTTCTGTGTAGAAAGGAACATTTTCATCATTACTGATTAGTATGTCATTCCAAATCAACTTTCATGTGCAATTTTCATAAGCACTTTTCCTTTGTTTATATTTGATATTAAAAACGTTCATATTTATATACAGTTGCAAGAAAAAGTATGTGAACCGCTTGCGGAATCTGTGAAAATGTGAATAATTTTAACAAAATGAAAGAGATCATACCAAATGGATGTTATTTTTTATTTAGTGCTGTCCTGAATAAGATATTTTACATATTTTTTTTTTTTACATGTAGTCCACAAGACAAAACAATTGCTGAATTTATTAAAAATGACCCATTCAAAAGTTTATGATCCATTGATTCTTAATACCGTGTGTCGTTCCCTGGATGATGCTCCAGAAGGAAACACGACACATTAAGAGCCGGGGGTGAAAACTTTTGAACATGATGAAGATGTCCACATTTTTCTTATTTTGTTGAAATATAAATTGTTTTCATTTAGTACTGCCCTTAAGCAGCAACAGAAGATACTTACATATTTCCAGGAAGACAAATTAAGTACAATTTACCTTGATCTTCAGAAATTCAAAAACTGAAGAATGTGCAGGACCTGGAGGATTTTTCTGAAGAACGTTGGGCAGAACAAACTCAAGAAGACTCAAGAACAACCATCACAAAACAAAAAAACAACCATGGATCATCCAAAGAACGACACAGTATTGAGAATCAATGGTTCATAAACTTTTGAACGGGTAATTTTAATAAATTCCTCTATTTGTTTCTATTGTGAACTATATGTAAACATTTGTTATGTAAAATATCTTATTCAGGACAGCACTAAATGAAAAATAACATACATTTTGTATGATCTCTCTTATTTAGTTAAAATGATTCACATTTTCACAGATTCTGCAAGCGGTTCACATACTTTTTCTTGCAACTGTAGCAAAAATAGTATGAGTAGCATGGTATTATGCTATTTTGAACATGAAATGTTTTGCTTTCTCATGCTGGGGCTTCTGCTTTTGGCCCTCGGATGACTTCCTCCATAGCTGGGGTCTTTGACCCGGCCTTGCATCAGTTCATTTTCAGCATAATGACTTCTCTGTCAGTGGTCACGTTAATAGAGTTAGTATAAAACCATACACGGACATGCTGGTCGAGTCTGTTCTCCCTCATTACACCGTGTCACTGTGTTCGTTTGGGCTGTCAGGGAGTTCTAATGCACTCCGAGGGCCCTGCGAGTGGTGTTGAATGCCATGCTAATTGATCCTTAGGCAGATATAAGAGTTTAATGCGATCTGCTCAAGACTAATGTCCCATAAGGACGCTGACGCTGGTTTCCTCTTCGTGATAAGAGCCAAGTGTGTGGTTGTCATATCTAGACACAGGCCCTTGGATGCTCCTGATACTGTTGTTGTTTGGGGATGTGCGTCACGCGAGCTAGCAGAAGATATGTCAAGGCGAACCCAGAGAGCAAAGGAGCCTGGACGTCCCCCGTTTCATTCATTATTAGCACATTAATATAGCCTATATTCATCCTGGTATCCATTCTCATGTTCACCTCATGATAGTAGATAGTAGAAAGTCGATTGGGATATGTAATATGATCTTGCTAATGCTCAAATTGGAAACGGTTTTACTTCCAATCCCAACAAAATGTGATCTTTGGAAACCTAATTTGGTTTTTCATTGATTGACCACAATCATATAAACGGTAGGGGAACTCGTTTCTTAAGTGACGGTGGATCATCTGAAATATGTGTTTATGTCGTGACGGCCACTAAAAGCTTTCTAGTGGCATTGCTTAACATCATCTGTTGCAGTAGTACAGATAACTGACCTCTGTTGTAGGTTGAATGTATTTTTGCATATAGAGACAGTTACCTATTCTTTTTTCTAGGGCTGAGAAAAGTAGCATTGTTTGTGTAATTAACATGGACTGTTTAACATAAGGTAAGCAATTAAAGGGATAGTTCACCCAAAAATGAAAATGTGGTGTTTATCTGCTTACCCCCAGGGCATTCAAGATATAGGTGACTTTGTTTCTTCAGTAGAACACACATGAAGATTTTTAACTCCAACCGTTGCAGTCTGTCAGTCGTAAAATACATGAGAATGGTAACAAAATCTATGAGAGTGAAAAAAACATGCACAGACAAATCCAAATTAAACCCTGCAGCTCGTGACGACACATTGGTGTCTTAAGACACGAAACGATCAGTTTGTGCGAGAAGCCAAACAGTATTTATATCCTTTTTTTACCTTTAACAGAGCTGCCAACTCTCACACACGCATTTGATTGGTTTCACACACCAAACCCCCGATTTCTCACGCTGAAGTGTCGGTCAAATGCCTGAAAGATGAATTTATCTATAGATCTACCTGTTGAGCCACTCGTGATCGACTAGTAATGCTTTCGGTGAGGGGGTTCAAGATAAATGTGCAATACGTGTAGTGCGACCAAAAGCTACATTCCGTTTTGGGTTCTGACAAGAACGAGCCTGTAATGAGCGAAGCGGAGCGCTGTGCCGCTCAGGGGTGCGTTTCCCGAAAGCGCCAGCTATGGTCGCAAGTTCCATCGTTATAAGCATAGTTAAACAAGTCGGTGTTTCCCGAAACATAGTTCCAACGAATGTTCGCAAACAGCATCGCAAAGTTGATTTGCAGACATTTTGTTCTTACACTGATGTTAAATTTGTAGCCATTTTGCACTTTGACAGCCAGTTTGAGATATAGGCTATATTTGAGTATTGTGTGCAATGATTAATATGGAATGATTCTGACAGTTTTTGCCATTGAAATTACTGGGGAAAAAAGTGTCCCAATAACCCTGAATTCACCCTATACTCTTTGAAATCATAATTACATTGCATTATGTTGCTTGAAACCCCAAATATTATAACATTCTTCCTTAACAATTCAGTTATTTGTAACAATCTCATTGTAAAAAAAAAGAAAAGAAAAAAGCAGTTTCAATGTGGCTAGCTACTTTTTGGTAGTAACTTGTAGTGTAGCTACGTTTTCAAAAGAGTAGCTTGAATGTAACTTAACTACTTAAAGTAGTTTTTACTACAACACTGTTTTTTTTTTTTAGATCAGCCACAGCAAAAAAAAAGAGCCGCACGACAGACAGAAGAGCAACAGACAGGACAGACTGATTTTTTTCCTTTTTCTTCCCTGTAAAAGTGCTGTAGGTTGCTGTATAATCAATTTGTTCTATTTAGACAAAATCATGCATCTACATAGTGCTTTAAAATTGTGTGTGTGTGTGTGTGTGTGTGTGTGTGTGTGTGTGTGTGTGTGTGTGTGTGTGTGTGTGTGTGTGTGTGTGTGTGTGTGTGTGTGTGTGTGTGTGTGTGTGTGTGTGTGTGTGTGTGTGTGTGTACGTAGGATATACTGTATACAAAGCATCATATAGATGCATTTTGTCTTAATAGACAGAATTAATTATCAACCTTATCTATCAAAGGCAAAAAAGAAATCAATAAAAAAAAACAATACTACCCCATTCAAATGCTGATGCAGAGAGATTCTCTGTGATGTGTGTGTGTGTGTGTGTATGTATATATATATATATGAGCCTGTCGCAGATGTATCGCATCGGCGTATATGCCACAGATATGCCACCGAAATTAACTTGCGCCCACTCGTCTCCAGCGCGTGAATATTCACACAAAATTAGGTCAAAATGCCTGTCTTGTCGAGTATCATCGTAAACATAGGGTTAGTTCACCCAAAAATGAAAATTCTGTCATTACTTACTTACTCTCATGTCGTTCGACACCCGTAAGACCTCCGTTGATCTTCGGAACACAAATGAAGATATTGTAGTTGAAATCCGATGGCTCAGAAAGGCCTCCATTGGCACAATGCACTTTACACTCTCAAGACCCATAAAAGGTACTAAAGGTGTCAAACGACATGAGGGTAAGTAATTAATGACAGAATTTTCATTTTTGGGTGAACTAACCCTTTAAGTCAGGGGTGTCCAAACTTTTTTAAGAGGGGGCCAGATTCGATGTTGTGGACACACCCGGGGGCCGGTTCTTTTTCATATATATATATATATATATGAACATAAACTAACATGTTTTGTTTCTTGGAAACATGACAGATTTGACAAAAGCTTGAGCTGACAGTAGAGTAGCTTGAGATAGGACCTATCTTGAGATCTATAAATTTATAGATATTTAACAATATCTGTAAAACTTTCATCCACCAAAAAGTTTTAATGGGTGAAATTTAAATATTATTAGTGAGTTTGAACTCTATTCTCTATTAAAGTAACGAGTACTCTATTAAGATCACCACTGGTAAAACCACACTGCCAAAAACCAAATATCAGTCCAAATATCTAAGAATTCTTAAATCAAGATGCTTTTACTAAGGAAAATTACATAATTTTTTCTTGATTTCTGGGTAAAAAAATCTAAAGTTTTTGCTTAAACAAGCTAAATTATCTGCCAATGGGGTAAGAAAAATAATCTTGTTTCTGTTTACGACAGAAAGAAGAAAGAAGATTGCAAACAGAAACACTATTATTTTTATTAACAATATAATTTTTATTACCCCATTGGCAGATATATTTGCTTGTTAAATATTTGATATTTATTTATTTATTTATTTGATATATATATATTTGATATATTTGCAAAAACTTGAATTTCATATTATTTTTCAGTAAACAAGAAAAAATATCTTATGTCATTTAACAGTAAATGCATCTTTATTTAATTTTTTTTGTTGTTGATATATTTAGACTAGAAACAAGCCAAAAAACTAAATAAGAGAATTTTTGCAGTGCACACATGGCACCTCACTGCATGGTAAAAAGTAAAAAATGTTATTTCTATATCTAGAATGGCTTTATGGTCTATAAACATATAAATACAAATGCACAACTGCAAGTTTATGACAAAAATAGTCTTTAATTTGGCCTTTATTACTCATTTAATACGTCTACATTACAAATGAAATAAAATGAGATATTAACCTACATTTCTGACAAATTACCACGGTTACAGTTAGTATTACCACAGTAAATCCATTATAAATGTTGTCGAATTGTTGTTTGAAAAGTATTTTAACTGAATCGGCTCAGTGTTTCTCCTGATTTGCACATTAGTGTTGTTGATTAAGTCAGCGCTGTTTAACTGGCTTTAAATTAAATCAAATCACAGAGAGATTCGAAGCTCATACCGGAGACCTCTGTGTCCCGAACTCTCACGGGCTGTTTAGTGGTCGCGTGATCGAGACACTCAGCAAGTAAACACAGTTGTTCAGATTCAGAGCTCGCAAGTTGCACTGCTCAACATAGACCCCACAAGCCGCGCTGTTTCGTTCCGCTTTTGGCGCTGTTTCCCTGGCCTAAAATCTAGTACTGCCCTCTTGCGTTGACATTGTGAAAATGCATTTGTAAATTATGTCTGGCGGGCCACATATAATATATTTTAATAGACGCTGCGGGCCGTTTGAAATTCATCCCCGGGCTGCATTTGGCCCGCGGGCCGGACTTTTGGACAGTTTTGTTTAGGCAGTTGGCAGTTTAATGTTGATGATCGCGTTATTTTACATATGATTATGCGTATAAGAGATCGCTTGTTTCTGCTTCTTCTTTTCCTGTTTTTTGATCAGGAGATTGTACTATACTGTAATAGCGACCCTTATCATAGAACAGTGAAAACACGGAAAAATCCCGTCAATGGCAGGGAAGCGTCATCTCATAAAAGACGAGATGACAATAGACAGAAAAAAAATCACTCACGGCTCTTGACTGAATAACTTTAATAAGGGTTCATCTATATTTATACACTGAAGATTATGAAGTGATATTTTACATTTGATTACTATCTCTGTACCTGAAAATCTAGTTTAGACCTACATGAAAAACATGAAAATAACTGTTTTTCATTTGTATGTTTGTTCTGTTGTATTTATGTATAATGCATGTATATTATGTGCAGTATATACTGCATTCTATATACAGTACCAGTCAAAAGTTTGGACACACCACTGAGAAAGTGTGTCCAAAATTTTGACTGGCACTGTACTATAATATACACAAAGAATATCGGCCGATATATTGACATTGGACTTTTTTACTCCCTAATATCGATATCGGCATCGGCCCCCAAAAACCCAAATCGGTCGGGCTCTAGTCATTATCCATCACTGTTGTTTTTATCTGTTTTCTTCATCCAGACACTGTATATCGTTCATACTACCAGTGCCAGAAGGGTGTTTGAGCTGTGGCCTAAGAGTTCAGGACACATTGAGCTGTGCTGCTCATGTGGGAAATCCTCCCTTTGGTTTCCTATTATTTTCTGTCCTCATTCTTCTGTTCTGTTGATTAAAAAGTGTCCAAAAGTGTCAGGAGTTTGCAAGCAATAGGGATTTGATGCCCGTCACATTTGCAGACTGTCTGGATTTGGACCAATAGAGTAAAATGTGTTAAACCTCTTACAATCTGCTTTTGAAGTCTGAATGTAAATCGTATAGGGTTTGGTTCGGCATGATCAGTCCGTTTTATTTGAGTTTTAGATTCTGGGAGGTTCCTTTCCGTCTTAAACAGCTGGCTGCTCAAACCACAGCTTTTAAAAGACCCCCACAATAAAGTCAACTTCTGCACAGATCAAAGTCGATGTGCAGCCTCTTTGCCCCAAGCATCCTCATCGGGTTTTTTTCTCCATGGATTAAAGTCTGGCAGGAAGATCGGCCTCCACAGTATTCATGGCTGCTTTCTTTGTCGTGGGCTTTAGGAAAGGGACAGACGAGTCTTTGGGATAAGCTTCAGCGTTTTCTCTTCCCGCATCTCCGATCTTGTGCTTCTCGAGGGGGCCGGGAGAAAGCTGTGCGGCGGCGTTGTTTACCCAGCATTCGGCTCGCCGTCTCTGGGTTTGGCTGTGGTGCGTGGCCCTGTTCTCTGGTGCAGCACTAAGCTCACGAGCCTGCGCTAGCCAGCACTCAGCTTCCTAATAAGCAGGAGAATTGCAGATTGAATTGCTCCCGGTTTCCTGTTGGGCTCATGTTGCCGTGATTTTAACTGGATTAAGACGTAAAAAAAACAGCCTGTTCCGAGACACGCGTTTCGGACACATTTGCTTTGAGTGCACGGCCACCCTTATAATACGATTTCCGAATGGCCTGACTTTCTTTTGATTGTTGTTAAAATGCTTTCTACATTACAAGTGTTCTTCCTCTCTTGGCATTATACATCAGATGCGATTGTCACACACGATCCCAGATATGCATTTAGTCTTTATGTCTGATTGCACACTCTGAAATTCAGGATATACTCGGCTTTATGAAAATGGTGATTTCTAAATGGCTTAAATGTTACCGTGCCACAAGCACTTGTATTTAAGGATGTACTGATACTTCTGTGCATGTCAATACTAAAATAAATAAAGTCTTACCGTACTCTTCCGTATTCAGATTTTTTGTAAAAAATCAGACATTTGAAAAATGATTTATTTATTCGTCCATCTGTCCCTCACATCACGCTGAAATAGGAATACCTGAGAATTATTAACCTTTTTTCTTCTGTTGTTTAATTATTATTTTACTAGTATTGAATAATTTCTTGATAATATTGTTTAGGCTACTTAACTGAGAGATTACAATTTTGGAAGAATACATGGCAAAATTTCTATCAATATTTAAAGCTGCAGTCCGGCTTTAGCGGTTAATAAACAGAACTGCATGCGTCTTGTGGAAGAATATCGCAGCCGGAGCTACTTCTCTCTGTTTATGTGTATGGCGAGTCACGCAGGGACTGTGCTCCTCCACAGCGGTTCCTACCAGACCGGTCTGAAATAGTCCCAATATAAACACGCATTATAAGTGTACCATAATGATTCAGGGTAGGACAAAAACACGGTTTGGAAAATGGATCCATGTTGTACATTCTCATTATATAATCTGTAAATCTTGAACACAAAAAAAGTTACGGACAGCAGCTTTAACTAGAATAATAAACAAATAATTATATTAATATATAATAATAATATAATAATATTTATATTATAAACAATATAAATAGCTATATATTTATATTATCTATTGTAATATTATAACAAAAAAATAGTACAATAAAATACTATAATTAAAAATATGTATGTTTTATATATTAATGTTGGCTATAATAATTAATACAAATTAGTTTTTAAATCAGTTATTTTAGTATTATATATTATAGTATGTATTCATATTTTTTAACTTTTTAGCTTTAATTAATTTTTTTCTTTAGTTTTAGTAATTTTAATAATTCATCTTAAACTTATTTTATTTCAGATTGTGAAAGCAATACTTCTAGTTTGTTTCATTTAAGATTTTTAAGTTTAAAGGCTTACCCAAAAATGAAAATTAGCCCATGATTTACTCACACTCAAGTCATCCTAGGTGTGTATGACATTCTTCTTTCGGACGAATAAAATCGGAGTTATATTAAAAATGTCCTGGCTAATCCAAGCTTTATAATGGCATATAATGTTGTGTCGTTTATGAAGTCTATAAAAGTGCATCAATCCATCATATAACTGCTCCAAACGGCTCCGGGGGATTAATAAAGGCCTTCTGAAGTGAAGTGGTGTGTTTATGTAATAAAAATATCCATATTTAAAACTTTATAGACGCGATGTATAGAAGCATTGCAAGCTTTGATGCCTCTTGCGGATAGTGCTGTGCAACAAACTCAAGCCCCTTTTCTCTTATATCGAAATCCTCCGCCATTTCTCTTTAAAAATTCGCGTTTTAGTCTCTAATTCATGACCGGTGTTTTGTTTTGCTCTATCCTCTGCGCTTCTGCGTTCGTCAATACGCATGCTTCAAGGATTACTCTTTCGCCATAAATATGCTTGAAGTTAGTTATTTTAGTCTATAATGTTTTAAATATGGATATTTTTCTTACACAAACACACCACTTCGCTTCAGAAGGCCTTTATTAACCCCCTGGAGCCGTGTGGAGCAGTTTTATGATGGATAGATGCACTTTTATGGACTTCATAAACGAACCAACAAGTCAGTGCCATTATAAAGCTTTGAAGAGCCAGGACTTTTTGAATATAACTCCGATTTTATTCGTCTGAAAGAAGAATCTCATACACACCAAGGATGACTCACTGCAAAAAATGCTCTTCTTATTTAGTATTTTCTTTCTTGTTTCCAGTCCAAATATCAAAAAATTCTTAAATCAAGATGCATTTACTAGATAAGTAAAATGACATAAGATATTTTTTCTTGTTTTCTTCTTGTTTAAAACAAGCAAAATGATCTGCCAATGGGGTGAGAAAAATAATCTTATTTCTGTTTGGGATAGAAATAAGAAACAAGATTTAAATCAGAAAAAAATATTATTTTTCTCACCCCATTGGCAGACAATTTAGCTTGTTTTTAACTTAATTTTGAAAAAATATCTTATGTCATTTTACTTATCTAGTAAATGCATCTTGATTTAAGAATTTTTAGATATTTAGACAGAATTACTAAGTAAGAAGAAATTTTTTTGCAGTGCTTAAGGGTGAGTCATAGTCTATTTTGAAGCATCTAATACTTTTTAATAGTTTTAGTAAACAAGAACACTGGTTCGAATGCATATTAGATTTTGCTGCTACTTTTTATATAGAATTGTTGCAGCTCTGCTTGTATTTGATATGTTTTAAATGAATGATTTTGAAATTAGATTTTAGGTTGTTGCTGTAATGTTTTCTGGGCGAAGAAGCTCTGAAAGTTTTGCTGCAGTGTTTGAATGAGACGTGTCGGTTGGCGGTACGAGGCAGCGAGTCAGTATTTGAGGTTTAGCTGCCTCTGCCTGTGTAAATGATGAATGAGCAGCGAGTCGGGGAGCTGAGGAAGAGGAGGCAGGCGGCCACTCAATGCCTGACAAGCTCCTTCATAATGCAGGATAGGGATGCCGAATGGGATTTGGGAAATGCAGGTGGTCTTTTCTTCCCTCTCTAATTTTTTTTTCTTTCAGCGGTGAAGAAGATTTATTTTTAATGTTTCGGGAGCAAGAGCTACCCCAGGAATGGAGAATTAAGGCAAAATATCTCAAATAAATCCCCCACTTCAGTGAAATCTTCTCCAGCTACACCTCCTAACGTGAGCTGAAGTGGAATAGAGAGATGAGAAGCCGATAGATGGGAGTTCATAATTTTGCATATGCTTTGAATAAATTTGCATCCAATAACTCCATTGGTTCATCTAACGCTCGCTTTCCATAATTGAGTACTTTCTATTTGATACAGCCCTTAAAATCAAAAGGCAGTTTGATGCAATGTGTTTTGACTTGACCTCACCTTGTACACCCTAAAAAAAAAAAGGTTCTATATGGCACCAAAAATGGTTCTTGGCTCGTAATCATAGGGGAACCTTTTTTAGTGCTCTATAGCACCAATTTTGGTGCTTCAGTGGTTCTTCAGCGGTTCTTCAGAGGTTCTTCAGCGGTTCTTCAGAGGTTCTTCACCGGTTCTTTGACTAAGGTGCTATATAGCACCTCTGAAGAACCGCTGAAGAACCACTGAAGCACCAAAATTGGTGCTATATAGCACTAAAAAAGGTTCCCCTATGATTACGAGCCTTTTTTTTTAGAGTGTAGAGTTGTTTGGTACTTGTTAGTAGTGTTTGCTAAGGCAACTTTCACTATTACTTATTTAGGGTTAGAGATTTGAACACTTTTTCATGTTTTATCAGACACCATTTACTTTTAAATTCTTGTTGTATTATTATTAAGCATATTAAGCATTTATTCCACACTTGTGTATTTGAAATTATTTTTAAAGCCTGTGGCTATTCGTTCAATGACGGTGCATCTGACAGTGTGCTATTCAAGGCATCTTTTGTGCGTCGCCCCAAAACATCTCCAGGAGGCCCTGCTGAATTAATTAGGCATCCAATTAGTGAGATTCTGCATATTAATCAAAGCAGGATATGACACTGAACAGATTTCCATTGATGAGTGTTATGATTGTGACATTAATGATCATAATGACATCAGAACATTGCGGCACTTTGAGTTGTAGGAGTCATAGCATGACGCACAGGCGCAAAAACTGCCTTAAAACAAACCCACAACGGCTGTCTAAATGACATGTGTTTACTTCAAAGTCTATAGCAATGATGGTACATGCTTTCTTTAGTCAAATTAATCAATCGAGTGTTTATTGTTGTACTTTGTGCGTGTGTTTATGGTGCATTGTACTTTTGTGCTTTATGGTGCATTTATACTCGCACTTGTTTCTAGTATGCACTGTTGTTGCTAGCATGTACAATCTAGTACATGCTGGTATGTGTGCATGCAAGGTCTAAATTTAACTTTGCTATTCCTGCCAATCAGGTCAATAGAGAACTTGTACCGGTACATATCATGAAAGTACATATAGCATATTTATATCATTTATATATCTATATTAGGGTTGCACTGATGTTAACATTTTGGCCGATAACCAATAATTATTTATATTTGAAAGCCGATAACTGATATACTGGCCGATAAATCTAAATCTTTATATCATTTTTGAGAGCCTGATTACAAAAACAAAAGTCTCACCATTAAAAGCCATGTACAAAGCACACAATTATAATGTTCTTCTTATTATAATTGTATATAGCCTATATATGACAGACTTGAGCTGCACATATTGTACTTAATTGTATTTTCCTTTTTTTTTTTAAATGATTCCAATCATATTTCAAGTGGTTCAAAACCATCAAGGTGAACTGTGCGCATCTGAAGTGTCTCAGTGGAAGGACATAATCCATTATTTATCCGCTTTAATACATCATCGAAATTTTCTTATCAGGCCGATACCGATATGGTAGCAGATATATTGTGCATCCCTAATCTATATTATGTACATTATTTTAGAATTTTTTTATTGAAAATGTATAGTATTTTCAGTGTTGGGGAAAGTTACTTTGAAAAGTAGGCCTAATGCATTACAATATTGCGTTACTCACTTAAAAAGTAACTTAGTTATTTAGTTACTTTTTAGGAAAAGTAATGTGTTACGTTACTTTTTCTCACCTGGGCTGGGCTTGTTTTTATTTTTATAACAAAAATATTCTATTTTTGGGCAAATGTACACGTCCTATCACACCAAAATTGACATAATAAGGCTGAAGGAAATGCAAAATCTTTGTTTGAAGGGCTATCCGAAATTAAGATATGGTAATGGTCATTTGGTTTCCAATCGACCAATCACAACAGACTGGGCCGTCTGACCAATCAGAGCAGGCGGGGTTTAGAATGACTAAGGCCCAATTCCATTTCTACCCCTTAGCCCTTTCCTTTCCCCCTTTGTTTTGCGCATTCACGTGAAGGGGTAGGGGTGTCTCGATTCTCTTTCGGCTGGAGTGGTAGGGGTAAGGGGAAGGGCCAGATAGCCCTTCAAACGAAGATTTTTCAGGACCACACTTCGAACGAAGAGGTATGAGGAGTTTCCCTCCACCGACTACCATGCTGCATAGAATGTGTGTATGTCGCCACTTGGGATCGATCACTTGCGTGGCGCCTGGCTGCCAGTTCCTCCGTAGCTTGCTAAAAGCACTATTTGAGTGATTTGAACACATTAATAATAGTTAAAAAATATATATCTGGTCATCCTTCATAACGCAGTCGATATTTGCATCACATATCGTCTGTAAACTCTTGTGTTACCAAGGCAATGACTGACTTGACGTATAACGTATGAACATTATCACAGCACCACAGTAGAAAACGAAACCATATCCGTACCGGCCGGCTCGGATCAGCACGGAATGGAACGGTTAATAAACAAAGAGAACAGTTTGGCCCGATGGATAAGCGGCTTCACTAGTCTTGAATGTTCTGTATCATTCTGTATCATCTTAGGAAACTCTGGCTCATACGTTTTTGAACTGAAAAAGAGCGCTGTTTTATTAAGTCCAAATACAGCGCAAAACTCTGTTGGGAGTGAGTCATTTGTTAAATGTGCTCGCGCCTGATTTCTGTTAGATATAGCCTACACACTTCATTGCTGTTCATACTGGTTAAATGTCACAGGACACTAATAAAAGAAACGGGGTATGATGACGTGTAATGGTAAAGTAGTGGTGTCCCATTTCTTAGGGGAATATTTTCACCCCTACGCCTTGGCAGTCTGTTTCAAGGGGCTAGGGGAACGGGTAGGTGTAGGGGTAGGGGAAGGCAAAGGGGTATGAAATAGAATTGGGATTTGGCTAAGTCTCGAACTACAATAACCATCATGTTCATACACAACGCCTCTGCACTTACTCCCAATTTTTCTCGACATAGGGATGAGAGAGCTGTCAATGAATGGAAAAACAAAGTAACTTGCGCTACTCATTTAAAAAGTAACTCAGATATTTGGTTGTAAATTTAAAAGTAATACGTTACTTTTCCAGTTACTTGAAAAAAGTAATCTGATTACGTAACTCGAGTTACTTGTAATGTGTAATTCTTTTTCTTTAACATTTACTTTATTATTTTTAAATTAAATGATTTTTATTTGTTTGTTTGCTACCACTGACTATCTTATATACAATTATAATACAATTGTATACTATTTATTTCCTTGAATATTGGCGACCAACAGTGCAAGCACTCACAGCATCATCCATCACAAAAACGTTTGGTTTTGTTGTAGGAATATTTTGCATGTGTGGAATTAGTTATCGAGGAAAAAAGGCAGTCTAGCCCTCTGGGGTACTTTGAGTTAAAAATGTGCAGAAAGAGCAAAACAGACAAAAAAATTCACACACAAAAACATAATTAGCTTTTGGAATGGCACGCGTTCATTTGTGTGTGCGTGTGTTTGTGTGTGTATAAGTATGTGTGTGTGTGTGTGTGTGTGTGTGTGTGTGTGTGTGTGTGTGTGTGTGTGTGTGTGTGTGTGTGAGTTTTTTGTCTATTTTGCACTCTTGATGTTTTAGAGATTCACCCCTTCACTATTGAGTCCTTTTTTTCTGCATCCTGGCTGATTTGTAGATTGTATGCACAAAAAAAACTTTTCATATTTTTGCCAATTTCCCATTCATTTTCTATAGGGGTCATTTTTGACCCGAAGGTCCTGAGTGGGTCTATTTATTTTATGACCAATTAGACTTATCAAATCCTGTCCCCAATTGTTTGGGGTGTTCGTATACCAAGTACCAATAAAGTCACCAAGTTTCGGACCATTCCGATGAATTTATATTTTTTTATAAAACGCAAGATCCACTATAGTGGTAAAAATGTGCTATTGCGTGAAAAAAATGCTCAATGTGTCCACCGGATGGCACCGATCTTTAAAAAAAAAAAATGTTTTCATGAGGCCTAGGCTTGACGCTAAAATGAAATACAGCTTTAATATAATATATATTTTATATATATATTTTTTTTATTATATTCAATGGGAAAAAATGGGTCATAATTATTGCATTAATATTAATTATAAATCATAAATTATCTCAAAACACCAAAAAAGAAAAGAAAAATATTTTTGAAAAAATATATATTTAATTGATTGTACTCAAATCTTTTTTATCTTAATCCTACCCTCTAGGTCATTTTTGACCCGAAGGTCCTGAGTGTGACCCATAAATGAAGTACCCCAGAGGGTTAGATGAACTATGACCTGCCATGCTCTTTTCAGCATGTTAGGAAGGCACATCATCCGCCATAATCCAGGGAATTTGCTGACAAATCGTGTTTACACACCTTTATATAACCATGTGAGTGTGTGTGTTAAACACAGTACTATGTGTCTATTGCCGGATTTGCACGTTTGGGTATGTTCATATTTTGATGCACTCCCTTGTGTAAATATCACCTTTGCTTGGTTCCACCACGGCAGGGTTATTACAGAGTCTGTCAGATACACCTCGGATCAGCAGAGCCTCGTGGGAGGGATTGGGAGAGACGTGGACGTAATGATTGTGTATTTCTGAGGCCGTGCTCTCTTTGATAGATCAGTCTGTCTGAATCTCAGGCCAGTGACACAGCGATTTCTTTCCTCCCCTGCTCAAACATCCTCAGAGAGCGAAAAATGTGTCTGCTCATCTTTCCCACCTTGAAAATAATTAAATCAATCAGTTTTATGAAACGTCTCTTTCTTCTTGATTACCAATTGTTGTTTTTTTAATAACAGAAAATTTGCAAGCTGACATAAATCAGACATAATCTTTATATTCAATTTTTTTTTTTTTTGTGCTTTTCTTTGTGGTAGGGTGTTCTGGGTGGTTGCTGGGGGTTATGAGCAATAATAATAGCGAGGCATCACTGATAAACTCCTAAGAACCTTTCGCATTAATTGCAGTATTGCTATGGCTTGCTAGAGTTCGTCTTTCTGGCGGTTGTAGCGATGCTGTTCTCAGTGGTTAAGATTAGGGCTGCCGGCAGGTGCTGTAGTTTGTGTACACATTAAAAACAGCCCTTTTTCCAGCTGCACCCATTTACTTGTAATCTACAATCTAAGTAATCTGGCATTCTGTCACAGATACAATTCCAGTCTATTCCAGTCAATACTCCATTCCTGCACCATGTGCCCTGGAAATGAGCTGCTCGCTGTCTAGACTTCTGTACTTTCAGTAACACAATTGCAGCTCTGTTTTTCCCGCTATATACTGTAAAAATAAACTGCTGCAATCAGTTCATCTGACTTTTAGTATGCTGTTTAATGGTTTGGTCAGACCTAATTTAGAAAAATAATAATGTACCATTGGAAGAAGAAGAATAAAAAAATAAGATCTCCTTCATGTAACATTTTAATTGCTTCTCCATGACTGCAGTGAGATTTAGGGTGTGTTCACATTTGGCATATTTGGTTCGATTGAAACAAACCCTGGTGCGATTGCTCTGTTAGTGCGGTTCATTTCAATAAGTGTGAACGCTATCCCTATGCCTTTAGTTTCGGTATCTTTAAGGCCTGTACACACCGGGACGGATATCTCGCTCGTTCAGACTTACACACCCTCCAGGAACTTACGCTCTGCTAGTGAACGACGCCTTGTGGTGCCATACCAGAGAGGCATGAAATCGCTCTCACGGACCTTTTCCTGGGCCGTTCCCACCTGGTGGAATGACCTGCCTATCTCAATTCGTGCGGCCGAGTCTGTAGCCATTTTCAAAAAACACCTAAAGACACATCTCTTCCAGCAGCACCTGACCAATCAAGAATAGCACTTATCATTCTATTCATTTTCTGTCTGTCTA